>NC_141539.1:96122500-96235000 GCF_021556685.1 Rattus norvegicus | reverse complement strand
TAAACTGTTTCCTAATGATTTATGCATCAAAGTGACTCCCGATACATCTCTCAACCCTCATCCATTTTCAGTAGATAATGATGATTGATTGCAGAGACTCAGTTGGTTAAGGTGCACAGAATAAAAGATCCCAGAATTTTCTGTCCTAAATGGAACACCCCTCCTCCCATGGCTTAGGATCTTTGCAAAAGGGCAGAAAGAGTGTAAGATTCAGAGTTGTGGGTGAGGACAAGGGAACACTGCTCTCAGTGCAGGGAAGGTGTGCATATGAGCTCACCACAGATATAACAGCTCACACAAGACCTGCGCGAGCTCAAGTCAAACCAAACCCCAGCCAGGAGAAGGGTGGTGAGCATGAAGTCCCCTAGCCAAGAAGCTCTTGTATCTGATAGCTGACTGAAGAGGGAAACTCAGTTTTCTTTAAGAGGGTACCCCTACTAAACTGATCACAACTCCAGTGGGTGCCATACATTCCTGGGTAGTACAAATCAGACTTGATGAGTGGGGGAAAGAGGGAGAGAGAGAGAGAGAGAGAGAGAACAAACATAACATTCTGTGGGAAGGGGAAAGGGAAGTGGTTCTGGAAGGAGTTGGAGGAATCCATAAATATGATCAAAACACATTGTACAAATTTTTCAAAGAACTAACCAAAAAGATCAAACCCGTGAAGGACATTTAGTCTGACAAAGCGTTTTAGTGGTCACATTAAACAGGGTTCCAAACTATGCTTCTCCAGAAGCCCACAAGTAGGAATGATGAGCCTACAGATCTGTGTGAGGTGACTCAAACTGAAGTTAGGAAAGAAGCATGCACAGAAGAATTACATCACATCTTTCCGGGAAGCTGAAAACTGGAAACCGTAATATTGCTATATTAATATATTATTTAAGGTATGTTGTGCACCTCTGTTAATAAATTAGATGTTAGCTGACATCTCACTATCCCATCCATGTGTCTAAATGTACACTTAACAGAAATTCAAACTGGCCAAATACTTTTCTTGGCTTTAGCTGCTATGTCTTTAAGCTGACGCTGTGTGCTAGTTGAGCATAATAGAACTTCATGTAGAGCAAAGACAAAGGAATCACTCAGAGCTTTTTAAGGGAGGAGAAAGGACAGAGGCAGAGGAAATCAAAAGAAGGAACTTTAAAATCAAGAGAGTCACCTTTTGAAAGCCTCCCTATCAGCTGAATTTGGAATCTGACCCCCACCATCATCATTCCCTCTCCAGTCCTGTCCCTTCCACCCCCACCCATCCCGTTCAGAACACATTATCCAGAAGGCTCTTCTCAGGCTGTTCATGAAGGTGACTGGCTCTGAATCAAATCCCCTGTCCTCCAGACTCCAGGCAGTGAGGCCCACAGAGAACGTAGTGTTTTGTTTCCAATGTCCCTAGAAGCATGAAGAGAAAGCTGGAGCTTTCACAGCCTGGAGAAGTCAAAAGAAGTATAAAGTTGGTTTTCAAGATTTCAACTCCACATTCCATGGCAAAGACTCCATTTCTACCCCAAGCCTTAGAATAATAAATGACACGGGGCCGGTCATGAGGGCCATACTTCCCGTTCAGCGAAGAGTATGACAGTATCCCTGTACCCATTTGTACTGGCATTCCCAACAAGAGGAATTTCCTTTAAGATCTCAGAAAAGCTGGGCAGATGTTCTTCTCAGGCTGAGTAGAGCCAATAGTCCTATCCGCGCTGATGTTCCAGTCAAGGTAACTTTAACAACCTTAATATGCTGTGCATCGTTTGGGGTGACTGACGGCTCAGATTTAGTGTTCACACTCCGCTGGCACTACCACCTCTACCAGAGACGTCTGTACTCTCCTCCCTGACTCCATGTCATATGGTCACCCTCGAAGGTCCCACTGAAAGTCCATTGGCAGGAAGTAGGCAGACTACAAATCATGCAGGAGAGGAGAGCAGTCAGGTCCAAGCAACCACCTCAGAAGCAGGCCCCACAAGCAAGAAGGTCATGATGCAGCCTCAAGGCCACGCTTTCTCCTTTTATTTCCATCGTGTTTTAAGCCACACATATATTGATAGGTCGTAAATAACATTCTGCATGAGATTTTTAAGCTTAAAGAGTATGTAAGTACTTTGTGAAGTCAAAACTTGGTGTGTGTCTATGTGTATGCATAGCATGTATATGTTCGTGTTTGCATAGTGAACATGTACTGTGTATGTATAGTATATGTGTATAGTATTTGTGATATATATGTGTATATATATATAGTGTGTGTGTATGTGTGTGTGTGAGTTGTATGAATGTGTTCATGTGTGCAGAGTATGTAGGGAGTGTATGTGGTGTGTGTGTGTATAGTATTTGTAGTATATGCATGTACAGTTTGTGGTGTGGTGTGTGTGTGTGTGTGTGTGTGTGTGTGTGTGTGTGTGTGTGTGTATGAGTGTGAGACAGGCTGATCCATGCAACTGTGTCAATTTTCACTGAGGGAGAGAAGGTCACAGAGAGCAGAACAGTGACCAGTGAGGTCCTGACTTCTGGTCTGTGGGAAGCATAGTCTAAAATCTCCCCTGGCAAGAATATCCTCGTGCCTGCCTCATGAGGTATTCAAACCACAAAAGCTGTAACGTTGCTCTGATTCACACAAAAGGGACAAATCCTCAGCTTCTGTGCCCCATGAAGTCACCTCTAGCTGCTTGGTTAGGTTTTTAATTTCTGGAATTAACATTTTTTTTATCGCTAAGTCAAAAGAAAGAGAAGAATTTCCCTACATTAGATGAAAACTTTAAATCATATTTTCTTTCTTATTGTTTATATTTTAGTTAATCAGCATGTCTTAAGAGTTTCACATTTTCTTCATAGTTCAACCCTGCCTCAAATTATCTTCCTCAAAACATCTTTGGATAAGCAGGAAGAATTAATCACATGGGCTGATAGTTAAATCTTGGTTCAAATCTATATTCTGCCATTTATTAGCTTTATGACCTTTGGTGTGTTAATTAACCTCTGTGTGAGTTGTAACATCCTCCTATCAGCATTGTGATTAAGATTTAAATGATGGGAGAAGTTAAATTAATTGAATCCGGTAACTGTCGCAGAGCAAATATATAATAAGGGGTATTTTAAAGTGTGTGGGGTTTTTTGTATCTTTTCTATCATCACCAGATTAGCAAAAACTTAGGTTTGAAGTAAAAACTGTTAACATTTATGCGTAACAACCCCTCCCCCCACGTCTAACCAGGGAAACTGAGGCAGATGAAAGCCACATAATCCTGAGATAATAATGTATGTGACAGAAAAACCAGAGTGTCACTCCATTTATGAAGTACAGGATAAAATGAAATAAATAATATTTTATATGTATATGTTATTTAAGATTTGCAGAGGAAAACAACACAAAATTCAGGATAGTGGTTAGCTGTGCGAGAGGGCAACGGAGGTCAGGAGGTCACCTGGGACTTTGAAAGGTGCTGTTAAACGACAGTTTGAAAACAGTGCAGAGAGTGGGAGCCGATAGTGAGAATGGCAACCTTTTCCTATAAAGAGTGAGGTTTTGTGTCTGGCTTTTCTAAGGCTGTGACAATACACCATGACGAGGATACTTATAAAGGGAAGCATTAATTTAGGGCTAACAGTTTCTGAGAGTCTATGACCACCATGGTATGGAGCAGGGAAGCAGGCAGGCAGGAGCTGGAGCTGGAGCTGAGAGCTCACATCTTGGCTGACCCACAAGCATGAGGCAGAGAGAGCTGGAATGGCATGGGCTTTTGAAACCTCAGGGTTCAATGCCAGGGCCACGCCTGCTCCAACAAAGCCACACCTCTTAATCCTTGCCGAACAGTTCCACCAACTGGATCAGGTATATGCTCATTCTATGAATGAGCCTACAGGGGTCATTTCACTCAAACCACCACGGTGAACCACAATATCTCTCACATTACTTTCTTTAGCTGTTTAAAATATAATAACTAGGTCATAAGAATGCCTTAGAAATTAAAGAAACTCATGGCCAAGCCCAATGACCTCTGAATTCAATATATGAACCACATGTGGTAGAAGAAAAGAACCAAATCCCAGAAGCTGTCTTCTGAACTTCACATGTGTGCCATAGCACAGACCAATGTGCCTACACACACACACACACACACACACAGAGAGAGAGAGAGAGAGAGAGAGAGAGAGAGAGAGAGAGAGAGATATGGTAATGTTAAGAACTAAGAAGTTTAGGGCTAGAGGGATGGCTCGGCAGTTAAGAGCATTGGCTGCTCTTCAAAAGGACCTGAGTTCAATTCCCAGCTACCTACATGGCAGATCACAACCATGTATAACTGTAGTTCCATAAGATCCAATGTCCTCTTCGCTGTGCAGAGGTACATGCAGACAAAACACCCATGTATAAAGTACATAAATAAATATTAAATAAATAAAAAGCTTTTAAAATATGCTAAAACCTTTTTACTTCATGGGCCATTTACAAAGAGGCCAAAGGTAAAACTTTAGCCCAGAGGCCAGACCTTGCCAACCCCTAGTTTTAACTGTTTATCTATGTTATACGGTCTATGGAATCCATGAATGACTTCTACACACACACACACACACACACACACACACACACACACACACCATGAATAAAAAGAAAAATGCAATTTTCAGATAATGAATAAGCCAAGTCAAAAGTCCATCCAACAAGCCTTCACTCTCTTGGCAGCCCCTCTTGGGCCCACTTCAACGTAAGAAAGAATTTTTCCTGTTTCTAAAATAAAAGGAGGGCGATTAAATGCTCTGAAACTCTTGGGTACTCTAAACAGACCAGCATCAAACTCTAAACCCCAAAGTTAAGACCACAGTCATAGGCTGGAGAGATGGCTCAGCGGTTAAGAGCACTGATTGCTCTTCTAGAGGTCCTGAGTTCAAATCCTAGCAACCCCATGGTGGCTCACAACCATCTGTAATGGGATCTGATGCCCTCTTCTGGTACTCATAAAATAAATAACTATTAAAAAAAAAAAAAGACTGCAGTCACACCTAAGACTGAGTCTTGGGCAGCGGAGATCAAAGACAAAATCGTCACAGGTCAGTTTCTATTTTAACAAAGTGAAAGGATCACTGACTAACACCATATAATGACTGTCTGCTCACAAGTGAGAGCCCTACTGCATGCCAGGCACTGGCCTCATCTATGTAACTGCCACTTATTAATCACAACAATCTCACGTGGTAGATGTTATTAATAATTTTATCATGGTGAAAACCTAGGAGTTTGTTCAAGGTCACAGGGCAGGAAGTAATGGATCCAGCATTCACGCCTAGATAGTTGGTCTGGAGCTTACCCTTCTACCCAGGAGGCCCTTCTAATTGTTTAGTATATTTGTATCCTACCATAAAAATTTTTATCTCCGTTCTACAGGTAACAAGTGTGGTTGTGCCACTGACCCTAACCCTGGCAGTTTAGCTGGAGGCTCGGATGGGGGCCGCTACTGTTTGTGCTGGTGACAGCCTGCTTTAACTTGCTCAGGGAGCATTTTCCAAGTCTCAGCTTGCTGGTGGTGGGAAAAGAACTTGTAAATAAAAGCAGACACACTCTAGCCTGCCTGTTAGCTACTTTGTAGGTTCTTTTTTCTTCCACTTTTTTCCATCCTTTCAACCCCCTAACACTAGGTAGGAAAGAAAAAAGGGTAGAGGGGAAAGAGAGTGAAGATTATCATTAGCCTACTTCCTGCTGATTAGGGGCTCTGAGTTCCTTGGGGCAAGTTTGATCTTTGCCGTCAGGATGTCTAATTTCTTCTTTTTGTCTCTTTGCTCACAACTACTTGACAAACCATAACCAAGAGCACCCAGCCACCAACCGGCCAACCAGAGGGGGCTCTAGCATTTATATATCCCTGAAAAGTCCCCAGAATCCCACACAACCCACAATTGTATAAATTATCTGCCACTGTCCAAGATCACTCCTCTGCTAGAGCATGGGGTAAATCATAGTCAGCTGCTGTGAACAATCTGAAGTGGCCCCGTGTCCCACACCTGAGATTAAAATGAAAGCATGTTCCTATTTCTGTGGTTTTTTAAAAGAAACCAAAATTCTAACTACAGTATACCTTTCATCCACAATGATAGATCACCATGGCTCATCAGGATGCATAAATAACTCCATCCCACCTGCGGGGAGCACCAGACCTGGCATCAAGGAAATAAGCAACTCCTACAAGGAGACAACCTGGACAGTGATAACATGGAAACTGAATCAATCTCATTCAAGGAAAGCCAGAATGCAGAACGCTCATTACTATTTATTAGACCAGCATTTTAAACCACCTACTGTGCAGCATGACCCTTATTAGATGCTAACACATATGACTCACATGGCACAACTCTCCTTCAAGGGCTGGAGTTTCTCTCCTGGCCCTCAGGATGTCAAAGGAAAAGATGTCAATCTTTAGGCAGAAGCAGTAGAGTGACAGAGCTATGACAGACATGGAAGAGGGAGCTATAGGAACGCCCTCCACCCTGCAGCTGTGGCAAAAAAAAAATCATACCCATCTGTGATTATCCTCAGGAGGGGGAACCTTATTTTAGTAAGGGTTTATCTTCCTCCTGAGCATGGAGTGGGGTGTAGTTGGAAAAAAGTACTTTTTGGGAAAACATACCCTCAAATACAAACTTCAAACGTTTCTCTTTGGTGTTAGAGAGATGGCTCAGTTAATAAAGTGCTTGCCTTGTGTGCACAAGGACCTTAGTGTGACCCCTGAGCGTGACAATTCATGGAGATAATCCTGTCACTGGGAAGATAGAGACAGGCAGACCCCTGGGACTTGTTGGCCAGCCTAGCCTATTGGTGAGTCCCTGTCTCAGAGGACAAGGTAGATAGTATCTCTGGTCTCAATGCACACACACACACACACACACACACACACACACACAGAGAGAGAGAGAGAGAGAGAGAGAGAGAGAGAGAGAGAGAGGGAGAGAGAGAGAGAGAGAAAGAGAGAGAGAGGGGGGACCTGCATATACACAAACACACCCATATACACACAGACACAAAAGCTCCTGTCACATAAGAATACATACTTGCTTTAAACCATGATTTATTTTCCCCATCTACACCCAGACTGAACAACCTCTCCAAAAAACATTGACCATGAAGACCCAATTGTCACTCTTGGCTTCACTGTGTAGTGTAGAGGAAAGGAAGGACGACAGCAATTCAGAAGAGCATCATCAGGAAGATTATGCAAAGATTGCTGTCAACAGTTTCTCCCACCACCAACTATTTCTATACTGAAAAAAAAAAATCTGTTTCTAGCTTGCAAATTTTTCCAGGCATAGTTCTTAAGAAAGGCTGGGGTTATGAGAGCAGGTAAGCTGGCCGTGCCCCTCACTGGCTGTTGCACTGAGCTGGTCCTGATGATAAAGGCAGCTGTGAGCCACCCTGAGGGAGTGAGAGTAGAAGAGCTGTCCCAATCCTTCACCGGCACAGCACTTGGGAGAGTGGGCCCCCTGCACCTCAACTGAGAAGCTGGTTCTGGAGGTGTTGATGTGGGTGGGTCACCCTGAAGGCATAGACGCTGACCCTGCCTCCTGCCAACAGCCCCATTGGGCAGCCCAGCTGGAACAGTGCTAGATTGCTTGACTGGAGGTGCGAATGTAGGAGAGCTGGCAGGCTCACCAGCTCAGCTGTCGCCCAGGCCCAGATTCAGGGCTTTGAATTGCGCCCACAGCAAAGATCTCTATCTGTGAACTATGGGAGTGTATGAAAGGGCTGATCCTGCTGATCCAAAAGTGCAAGATCTCCAAGATATGGAGCAACAACAGGATAACTGAAGAGTCCCAGTGAGGATCCAATACTGATGGTGTCACAGAAGCCAGACATCTCAAACCAGACCAATGACTCATTGCAACGAGCATTGGCAAGTGAAGATGTGTGGACACAGGGAGGCACTGTGACACACTGCAGCTTCCACCATGAGATGTTTTCTGTGCTTTCTTTGTCTTCTTCTGCTTATTTCCGTTTGTTTTTGAATTTTCTTTTGGGGGGATTACAAGGAGATGGAGGGATGAGTGTGGCTGGGGTGCACAATGTGAAACTCACAAAGAATCAACAAAAAGTTGAAGAAAAGAAAAGGAAGGCTTGGAAAAGGAGTGTAGAGATGATCAAGCAGAACAGCCAGTGGGAGGGGATGTGACAAAGGGTTCCAGAGCTGTAGGCTGTGGGTCCCAATGAATCTACTTTCTCATGTTCGTGCCTATGTTGGCACTAGCTAACTAATCCCCGTTCCCCAGCTGCTCGTCACAACGAAGAACCTAAACGGATTCAATTTGCCTTACCTCAAGTAAGCCGCTAACATAATAAGAAACCATTATCCTTCAGGTGAAGAGCCCAGATTGGCCGTAACCCCTCCAGTAAGGACAGCATCGACTTTAAAACAAATCCCCACTTCAGAATAAGCTCTATGGCCAAATCCCACATGGGCCTGTCCACACATTCACCCTTAGGGCTCTGCTATCCACAACCCACAATGATTCTCTGCTCCAGGCAGGTTCTAGTCTCCCAGCAGTGGCTATGCAACTCTAATTAGGTGCAGGGTCCCTTGAAGAGCTCAGAATGCAGCATCGGGGACTTTAGCATCCTAAGTGAGATGTCCACAGTGGGACCACATCCGTATTTTAAAAGTTCACCAGGTTGAAAGTCATTTCTTTGATCTTGTTTGCCGTGGATGTTAAACTCAGAGGACATGAAATCAATTCTTCCTCGGGATTAAATGAGCAATAAGGCTTTGCTGAATTTGAACTGGAAAAAGCCCCTAAGAGTGGGAATTCAGATACAGCAACAGGACCCACAGAGCTTGTTTCCCTGAGGATATAAAAATAGCGTGTATCATTTGCAAATTCATCTGGAATAACAAAAAACCCAGGATAGCTAAAGCTATCCTCAACAATAAAAGGACTTCAGGGGGAATCACTATCCCTGAACTCAAGCAGTATTACAGAGCAATAGTGATAAAAACTGCATGGTATTGGTACAGAGACAGACAGATAGACCAATGGAATAGAATTGAAGACCCAGAAATGAACCCACACACCTATGGTCACTTGATTTTTGACAAAGGAGCCAAAACCATCCAATGGAAAAAAGATAGCATTTTCAGCAAATGGTGCTGGTTCAACTGGAGGGCAACATGTAGAAGAATGCAGATCGATCCATGCTTATCACCCTGTACAAAGCTTAAGTCCAAGTGGATCAAGGACCTCCACATCAAACCAGACACACTCAAACTAATAGAAGAAAAACTAGGGAAACATCTGGAACACATGGGCACTGGAAAAAATTTCCTGAACAAAACACCAATGGCTTATGCTCTAAGATCAAGAATCGACAAATGGGATCTCATAAAACTGCAAAGCTTCTGTAAGGCAAAGGACACTGTGGTTAGGACAAAACGGCAACCAACAGATTGGGAAAAGATCTTTACCAATCCTACAACAGATAGAGGCCTTATATCCAAAATATACAAAGAACTCAAGAAGTTAGACTGCAGGGAAACAAATAACCCTATTAAAAAATGGGGTTCAGAGCTAAACAAAGAATTCACAGCTGAGGAATGCCGAATGGCTGAGAAACACCTAAAGAAATGTTCAACATCTTTAGTCATAAGGGAAATGCAAATCAAAACAACCCTGAGATTTCACCTCACACCAGTGCGATTGGCTAAGATCAAAAACTCAGGTGACAGCAGATGCTGGCGAGGATGTGGAGAAAGAGGAACACTCCTCCATTGTTGGTGGGATTGCAGACTGGTAAAACCATTCTGGAAATCAGTCTGGAGGTTCCTCAGAAAATTGGACATTGAACTGCCTGAGGATCCAGCTATACCTCTCTTGGGCATATACCCAAAAGATGCTTCAACATATAAAAGAGACACGTGCTCCACTATGTTCATCGCAGCCTTATTTATAATAGCCAGAAAATGGAAAGAACCCAGATGCCCTTCAACAGAGGAATGGATACAGAAAATGTGGTACATCTATACAATGGAATATTACTCAGCTATCAAAAACAACGAGTTTATGAAATTCGTAGGCAAATGGTTGGAACTGGAAAATATCATCCTGAGTGAGCTAACCCAATCACAGAAAGACATACATGGTATGCACTCATTGATAAGTGGCTATTAGCCCAAATGCTTGAATTACCCTAGATCCCTAGAACAAACGAAACTCAAGACGGATGATCAAAATGTGAATGCTTCACTCCTTCTTTAAATGAGGAAAAAGAATACCCTTGGCAGGGAAGGGAGAGGCAAAGATTAAAACAGAGACTTAAGGAACACCCATTCAGAGCCTGCCCCACATGTGGCCCATACATATACAGCCACCCAATTAGACAAGATGGATGAAGCAAAGAAGTGCAGACCGACAGGAGCCGGATGTAGATCGCTCCTGAGAGACACAGCCAGAATACAGCAAATACAGAGGCGAATGCCAGCAGCAAACCACTGAACTGAGAATAGGTCCCCCGTTGAAGGAATCAGAGAAAGAACTGGAAGAGCTTGAAGGGGCTCAAGACCCCAAAAGTACAACAATGCCAAGCAACCAGAGCTTCCAGGGACTAAGCCACTACCTAAAGACTATACATGGACTGACCCTGGACTCTGACCCCATAGGTAGCAATGAATATCCTAGTAAGAGCACCAGTGGAAGCGGAAGCCCTGGGTCCTGCTAAGACTGAACCCCCAGTGAACTAGTCTATGAGGGGAGGGCGGCAATGGGGGGAGGGTTGGGAGGGGTACACCCATAAGGAAGGGGAGGGGGGAGGGGGATGTTTGCCCGGAAACCGGGAAAGGGAATAACACTCGAAATGTATATAAGAAATACTCAAGTTAATAAAAAAAAAAATAGCGTGTATCTATCAAACATCCATTTCTTAAGTGTCCTATCGGCTCCATGACATTCCTGTGTTGTAAGGTCACAAATCCTGGCCTTGGGTGTAGAACATGTTCATCGGGATTACAGGTGATTTCGATTTACTTAAAATGCTTTCTACACTCAGTAAGACCACAAGCAAAACGAAGACAGAGGGAACACAAAAAACCAGGGGTACTTTAAATTTAACTTTTTTTTTCAAACAAGGAATCACCCACTCACAGTAATTAATTTAATTACTGAAATTTGAAAACTAGTATAAATTAATTCTCTGGCAGGGTTTCTCCTGTAGTAAGATGTCTCTTCCACAGGGTCACTATGAAACAATCTACAAGACTTCAACTTAATAGAATCCCTGGGCGCGGGGCGCTAAGAGCAGCAGCACACAGTTGAGAGGGCCGAGGAGTTAGTGAAGGTTCAAAAATAGTGCCTGCAAGCATCTTTCTGGAATTTTCCATGTGAGCTCCAGCAGGTGCCATGGCAGGTAGGTGTCAGGGCTCCTTACCACCGACTTTCAATTTAAGTGGAAATTTCTGCTCTGCATGCAAGCAAAGCTCTGGAGTTTTGAAGTGCCAGGTTCTGTCAGAGGGGGCACTCCTGGCAGCTTGTTCAGAATTCTTAAAGATGGTGACATGCTAACTCTCTCAGAGCCCAGACTCGGGGCAGAGAGGATACGAGGCAGGGAATGGGACTGGGACTGGGATTTGATGCACTGCTGCCTCATTAGCAAGGTTTCCAAAATCCACCTAGATCTCATTAAAGATCAGTCAGTGAATTCCCCTTACTCCCTTAGGTAGGGAGATGGGGAGTCTGGTTACAGTAGGAAGAAGAGGGAGTGATTACACAGACCCAGAGCTGGGAAAAAAGAAACTGAAGAAACGGAGATCAAATAAGCCAGAGGGAAGGAACGCTGGGAACCAACGTAGCACATAAACAAAATGTGCCTCCATTCATTCAATAAATTCCCTCCTTAAATTCCACTCCCCTCACAGAGGCAGCCTGAATGCCAGCCCTCCCACCAAGCATCCCCTCTCCAGTCTTCAGTTCCACTGAGCTTTCCCCACCACCGCATCTTCTTTCTCATTTATCATGAGTCTAGCGGAATTAAGTAAAGATGCAGCTTAGACTTAGAACGAGGAGCTTATTCCCCTATAGAAATAATCAGGTGTTGCTATAGGTGCAAAGTTTGCTATCCTGAGTATCAGCTGAGACTCTAGCCCTCCTAACACTTCAACTTTCTATGCAGAGTGTACTTTTAACTTGTGAATTGTCTTCCCGGATAGAAGAGGTCTGCAGTTGGACATTGCTTCTGCAGGTCGAATGCATGAGGAGTAACCAAAGCAGTGAGGAACAAGGAGGGCATTCGACACTAAGCATCCACGTCTTTGAAGCAAATGGCAAGATAAGGGGCTTTAAAACCTATAATTACAATATACAGCTTCTGGGTTTCCTAGTTGTTCACACAGTTGAGTGTGTGGATTTCTGCTTCCTTACCTACCCTCCACTCTTGACAGTTTAGGACCTTGTTAAACTTAACTTCTGTTGGTTAAGTCCTCACCTGGAAGGTTATTCTGTTAAACAGTAACATTTAATAGAAAAAATAGGAACCACTGACACAAGTAACAATCGTCCCCATAAACCATGCAGAAGACACTGCAGATTCTTGGAATGTGACGTCTTTAGCTTTTCCAAAGAGACTCACATCTCATGGGACTCTACGTAGCATAAAGGTCATTGGACCAACTTCCTGAGAGGGCCTTGCCTCAGCCTGCCAAATCTTCCTTAGAAACTCTCTTCTGCTTCTTCCTTTTGTCTGAAATCATGTTTTCTATTGTTGCCTGTTACCGAGGTCAGGGCGCTGGCCACAACACACCTCCCAACCTTGATGGCTGACGCTCACCCCAAAACAGAAACAGAACCCAGTAAGAGTGTGCTGTACTAGGTTCACAGTTTTTGTGCGTTTGCAAGGTTTCTATTAGAAATGCACTTTAGTCATCTCTCCAGCTTCTAAAAACCAATTTCCCCCACAAAACACACTAAAACTTTAATGTGAGAGAATTGTTTAGGTGAAACAATTACATTCAAGTTTAATAGACTCGTTTTATGGAGTTAAACGTGTTCCTGATTTGAATTTAAAAAAAAAAATTGAAGTGGTCTATTTGTGGCTTATGTCCTCACCTTGGGATGAGAGCAGACTCCGGCTGGTGTGCTCAGCCTTTCGAACTCAGTCAATACAAAGGATCAGCCGTTCAGCAGAGCCTCTTGTCTCTCTCTATCAGCTAGTCCTGGGCCCCTAATCCCTCTAACAACAGCAGACTACTCGGAGATAGCTTTGCCAGCCCAGACTTTCCGTGGAGGTAAATGCAGCTCCTTTGCTACTTTGAGCAAGGAAGGCAATTAACCTCGCCTGATTTCCTCATCAGTAAAACCATCACAAAGGTGGTGTTTGCCTTATGACACTTTTATGAGGGTCTAATTAGTCCATGCTTATAACGGGGAGAGAGTGGAATGAAGGGAAGGAACCTGGTCTGGCACTGGTTCCTTGCTGAGTGAGAACACTATTGGTGAAGGACAGAGAATTAGTCATCTACCTGCTGCATTTGCCACGTGTCTTCCACTGTCACCTCTATAGCGCAAAGCTGCTGATGTTCAGGCACAGGCTTTATACTTGAATGTCAGGCTCTCAGGTCTCTGATGTGCACTTGGTATGCTCACACAAGTGCTCAGATCAAGTTTCCAGCAATCAATGCTCACCCGCACTGTCTCTGCCAATTGTTTTCTTCTAGTTTCTTCACTGTTACCAGAGAAACAAGCAAGGAGGAAAGGAAGAGAGAAAGGCTGGGGAGGGGGCTGGAGCATCTAAGGGCAGATCCTGGATGGGCTCAAGAGGGATCAGAGCAGGCCATCTGAGAGTCACATTATACTCTTCTGTTTCCAAGATGGACTGTCCCTAATCCTAATCCTCTGAGCCAATGGTGACCGTCTCCAGGTCTGAAGGATCCCTGTAAAAGTCAAAAGCAACAAATGTCATTTTTCCCCTACTAAGGCAAACTTCTCTCCAACTCAGGAGCTCCAAGCCTCTACTTAGATATGGAAGGGCTGACCTCTACTTCAGCTTTCCACAGCCCATTGCAAGATGTCATTGGCATGGGAAGAAAATGGGGAAAAATAAGAAACATGATTCCTTGGATTTGACGGAGCAAGTGTCCCATAGATCTACGATTCCCCTAGGAGGGCTAGCGGACAGTAAGGTGGTCCCATCCAGCAAAACAGAGGCCACGAGAAATTCGTGAGTTACACTTACAGAGACAAAATGAAGTGAGTTTGCCTCCCCACTGTCTTTCCCCTAGCAGGCTAAGGAAGTCCTGAGCCTGTGAGGGACCCTAGGGGATGCAAGTGCTCTTGTGAGAAAGTCAGTGCAGTATGAAAGCTACTAAGGCTCTTTGGACCCTGCCCCAGTACAAACCCAACTCTCACTCTGTCAGAACTTCCACAGCAGATGTTCTCCTGATCCTGGTCTGTCCCATCAGCCCTCTCAGGCTACAGGAGATGTTGGCTTTGGTCCAAAGATAAACAACACTCTGACTCATTTAAACTCTGAAAACATCTGTCTGATGAAGCTTTGAAACATTGCCAAACTTCTCCATTACGGTCTTGTTTGCTCTCCATACCCATTGAGCCCTCACCCTGATACTGAGAGTTTTCCTGAGATCTCAGAAAGGATGGCTCTGCTACGTGCTATTAGAGAGGTAAACCACACCTGTTCTTAATTAACCATTAGGAACAAATTAACAACAACAACAAATAAACTTCCGGGGCATCAGTTGGCATTATCTGTCTCTGGAGACAGTGTAGTCCAGTCTACATACACTCTACCCAGTGAGTCTTCTGCCTCCACTTCCTGAATGCTGAGATTGCAGGACGATAGCACTATACCCGGCTTAGCTATATCTTTTAAAACTGGTCACTTTAGGGGTTGGGGATTTAGCTCAGTAGTAGAACGCTTGCCTAGCAAGCGCAAGGCCCTGGGTTCGGTCCCCAGCTCCGAAAAAAGAAAAAAAAAACTGGTCACTTTAGTACTTTACAGATCAGCATTCCATTCCTAGACATATACCCAAGAAGAATGCATATAATATATACCAGGGAATAAATAGTATAGTTACAGGTTGAATAACATAATACTAAAGACTGGAACTAACCATATACCAAACAACTGTTGGATAAATAATAATATACCAATGTAATGAAGCATTATGCAAGAATGAAAATAAAATAAGTGAAATACAGATATGATCAACATGACAGAAAACAATTAGTGCTATAATGTTGAGTTTTTTAAAAAAAATCCAGGAATTAGAGAGATGGCTCAGTGGTTAAGAGCACTGACCACTCTTCCAGAGGTCCTGAGTTCAATTCCCAGCAAACCACATGGTGGCTCACAACCATCTGTAATGGGATCCGATGCCCTCTTCTGGTGTGCCTGAAGACAGCTACAGTGTATATATACATATACATAAAACAAATAATTCTTTTTTTAAAGTTCCAGAAAAACTCGATATATTACAGTATCTTTGATATGAAACCTTAAAACATGAATGAAATTAAATAGCGCATTGTTGTGAGCCAATAGAGAGGAAAGGAAGAACCTCAGGTAACTAATTATACCACTAGGTGTGAGGCAAGAAGAGAGAAGAAGAAGAAAGAGTGCTAGGATTCTGTGCAAGCCTTTGATTAGGTTCTAATTTGGGTCTAGGTTATGATAATACTGGGGTTCATGATATCAATTAAATATCATGCATAAAACCAAATCTGGTAGAATACACCTGTAATCCCAGAACTCGGTCACTGAAGGTAATCCTCAGCCACATAATAAGTTTGAGGCTAATCTGAAACACATGGAGAGATGGCTCAGTGGTTAAGAGCACTGACTGCTCTTCCAGAGGCCCTGAGTTCAATTCCCAGCAACCACATGGTGGCTCACAACCATCTGTAATGGGACCTGATGCCCTCTTAAGAGAACAAAATGAGCCCAAACCCCGTGGGAGAGAGACCTCACCGCCTGGTCAGGTGGGCACTCCCGAGGCTGCAGAGCGGAGGAGACCACCAACACTGCCCACCCCTGCCCACATCCCTGGCCCAAGAGGAAACTGTATAAGGCCTCTGGGTTCCCGTAGGGGAGGGCCCAGGAGCGGCAGGACCCCTGCGCCTGAGACACCGCCGGAACCTGAAGGAAACAGACGGGATAAACAGTTCTCTACACACAAATCCCGTGGGAGGGAGAGCTAAACCTTCAGAGAGGCAGACACGCCTGGGAAACCAGAAGAGACTGCACTCTGCGCACATCCAGACGCCAGAGGAAAACACCAAACGCCATCTGGAACCCTGGTGCATGGAGGCTCCCCGAAAGAGCGGCACAGATCTTCCCGGTTGCTGCCGCCGCAGAGAGGACTTAGGCAGTACCCCATGAGCAAACTTGAGCCTCGGAACCACAGGTAGGACCAACATTTCCGCTGCAAGAAACCTGCCTGGTGAACTCAAGACACAGGCCCACAGGAACAGCTGAAGACCTGTAGAGAGGAAAAACTACACGCCCGAAAGCAGAACACTCTGTCCCCATAACTGGCTGAAAGAAAACAGGAAAACAGGTCTACAGCACTCCTGACACACAGGCTTATAGGACAGTCTAGCCACTGTCAGAAATAGCAGAACAAAGTAACACTAGAGATAATCTGATGGCGAGAGGCAAGCGCAGGAACGCAAGCAACAGAAACCAAGACTACATGCCATCATCGGAGCCCAATTCTCCCACCAAAATAAACATGGAATATCCAAACACACCAGAAAAGCAAGATCTAGTTTCAAAATCATATTTGATCATGATGCTGGAGGACTTCAAGAAAGACGTGAAGAACTCCCTTAGAGAAACACAGGAAAACATTAATAAACAAGTAGAAGCCTACAGAGAGGAATCACAAAAATCCCTGAAAGAATTCCAGGAAAACACAATCAAACAGTTGAAGGAACTAAAAATGGAAATAGAAGCAATCAAGAAAGAACACATGGAAACAACCCTGGATATAGAAAACCAAAAGAAGAGACAAGGAGCTGTAGATACAAGCTTCACCAACAGAATACAAGAGATGGAAGAGAGAATCTCGGGAGCAGAAGATTCCATAGAAATCATTAACTCAACTGTCAAAGATAATGTAAAGCAGAAAAAGCTACTGGTCCAAAACATACAGGAAATCCAGGACTCAATGAGAAGATCAAACCTAAGAATAATAGGTACAGAAGAGAGTGAAGACTCCCAGCTCAAAGGACCAGTAAATATCTTCAACAAAATCATAGAAGAAAACTTCCCTAACCTAAAAAAAGAGATACCCATAGGCATACAAGAAGCCTACAGAACTCTAAATAGATTGGACCAGAAAAGAAACACCTCCCGTCACATAATAGTCAAAACACCAAACACACAAAATAAAGAAAGAATATTAAAAGCAGTAAGGGAAAAGGGTCAAGTAACATATAAAGGCAGACCTATCAGAATCACACCAGACTTTTCTCCAGAAACTATGAAGGCCAGAAGATCCTGGACAGATGTCATACAGACCTTAAGAGAACACAAATGCCAGCCCAGGTTACTGTATCCTGCAAAACTCTCAATTAACATAGATGGAGAAACCAAGATATTCCATGACAAAACCAAATTTACACAATATCTTTCTACAAATCCAGCACTACAAAGCATAATAAATGGTAAAGCCCAACATAAGGAGGCAAACTATACCCTAGAAGAAGCAAGAAACTAATCGTCTTGGCAACAAAACAAAGAGAAGAAAAGCACACAAACATAACCTCACATCCAAATATGAATATAACAGGAAGCAATAATCACTATTCCTTAATATCTCTCAACATTAATGGCCTCAACTCCCCAATAAAAAGACATAGATTAACAAACTGGATACGCAACGAGGACCCTGCATTCTGCTACCTACAGGAAACACACTTCAGAGACAAAGACAGACACTACCTCAAAGTGAAAGGCTGGAAAACAACTTTCCAAGCAAATGGTCAGAAGAAGCAAGCTGGAGTAGCCATTCTAATATCAAATAAAATCAATTTTCAATTAAAAGTCATCAAAAAAGATAAGGAAGGACACTTCATATTCATCAAAGGAAAAATCCACCAAGATGAACTCTCAATCCTAAATATCTATGCCCCAAATACAAGGGCACCTACATACGTAAAAGAAACCTTACTAAAGCTCAAAGCACACATTGCACCTCACACAATAATAGTGGGAGATTTCAACACCCCACTCTCATCAATGGACAGATCATGAAAACAGAAATTAAACAGAGACGTAGACAGACTAAGAGAAGTCATGAGCCAAATGGACTTAACGGATATTTATAGAACATTCTATCCTATAGCAAAAGGATATACCTTCTTCTCAGCTCCTCATGGTACTTTCTCCAAAATTGACCATATAGTTGGTCAAAAAACGGGCCTCAACAGGTACAGAAAGATAGAGATAATCCCATGCATGCTATCAGACCACCACGGCCTAAAACTGGTCTTCAATAACAATAAGGGAAGAATGCCCACATATACGTGGAAATTGAACAATGCTCTACTCAATGATAACCTAGTCAAGGAAGAAATAAAGAAAGAAATTAAAAACTTTTTAGAATTTAATGAAAATGAAGGTACAAAATACCCAAACTTATGGGACACAATGAAAGCTGTGCTAAGAGGAAAACTCATAGCGCTGAGTGCCTGGAGAAAGAAACAGGAAAGAGCATATGTCAGCAGCTTGACAGCACACCTAAAAGCTCTAGAACAAAAAGAAGCAAATACACCCTGGAGGAGTAGAAGGCAGGAAATAATCAAACTCAGAGCTGAAATCAACCAAGTAGAAACAAAAAGGACCATAAAAAGAATCAACAGAACCAAAAGTTGGTTCTTTGAGAAAATCAACAAGATAGATAAACCCTTAGCCAGACTAACGAGAGGACCCAGAGAGTGTGTCCAAATTAACAAAATCAGAAATGAAAAGGGAGACATAACTACAGATTCAGAGGAAATTCAAAAAATCATCAGATCTTACTATAAAAGCCTATATTCAACAAAACTTGAAAATCTGCAGGAAATGGACAATTTCCTAGACAGATACCAGGTACCGAAGTTAAATCAGGAACAGATAAACCAGTTAAACAACCCCATAACTCCTAAGGAAATAGAAGCAGTCATTAAAGGTCTCCCAACCAAAAAGAACCCAGGTCCAGACGGGTTTAGTGCAGAATTCTATCAAACCTTCATAGAAGACCTCATACCAATATTATCCAAACTATTCCACAACATTGAAACAGATGGATCACTCCCGAATTCCTTCTATGAAGCCACAATTACTCTTATACCTAAACCACACAAAGACCCAACAAAAAAAGAGAACTTCAGACCAATTTCCCTTATGAATATCGACGCAAAAATACTCAATAAAATTCTGGCAAACCGAATCCAAGAGCACATCAAAACAATCATCCACCATGATCAAGTAGGCTTCATCCCAGGCATGCAGGGATGGTTTAATATACAGAAAACCATCAACGTGATCCATTATATAAACAAACTGAAAGAACAAAACCATATGATCATTTCATTAGATGCTGAGAAAGCATTTGACAAAATTCAACACCCCTTCATGATAAAAGTCCTGGAAAGAATAGGAATTCAAGGCCCATACCTAAACATAGTAAAAGCCATATACAGCAAACCAGTTGCTAACATTAAACTAAATGGAGAGAAACTTGAAGCAATCCCACTAAAATCAGGAACTAAACAAGGCTACCCACTCTCTCCCTACTTATTCAATATAGTTCTTGAAGTTCTAGCCAGAGCAATCAGACAACAAAAGGAAATCAAGGGGATACAGATTGGTAAAGAAGAAGTCAAAATATCACTATTTGCAGATGATATGATAGTATATTTAAGTGATCCCAAAAGTTCCACCAGAGAACTACTAAAGCTGATAATCAACTTCAGCAAAGTGGCTGGGTATAAAATTAACTCAAATAAATCTGTAGCCTTCCTCTACACAAAAGAGAAACAAGCCGAGAAAGAAATTAGGGAAACGACACCCTTCATAATAGACCCAAATAATATAAAGTACCTCGGTGTGACTTTAACCAAGCAAGTAAAAGATCTGTACAATAAGAACTTCAAGACGCTGAAGAAAGAAATTGAAGAAGACCTCAGAAGATGGAAAGATCTCCCATGCTCACTGATTGGCAGGATTAATATAGTAAAAATGGCCATTTTACCAAAAGCGATCTACAGATTCGATGCAATCCCCATCAAAATACCAATCCAATTGTTCAAAGAGTTAGACAGAACAATTTGCAAATTCATCTGGAATAACAAAAAACCCAGGATAGCTAAAACTATCCTCAACAATAAAAGGACTTCAGGGGGAATCACTATCCCTGAACTCAAGCAGTATTACAGAGCAATAGTGATAAAAACTGCATGGTATTGGTACAGAGACAGACAGATAGACCAATGGAATAGAATTGAAGACCCAGAAATGAACCCACACACCTATGGTCACTTGATTTTTGACAAAGGAGCCAAAACCATCCAATGGAAAAAAGATAGCATTTTCAGCAAATGGTGCTGGTTCAACTGGAGGGCAACATGTAGAAGAATGCAGCTCGATCCATGCTTATCACCCTGTACAAAGCTTAAGTCCAAGTGGATCAAGAACCTCCACATCAAACCAGACACACTCAAACTAATAGAAGAAAAACTAGGGAAGCATCTGGAACACATGGGCACTGGAAAAAATTTCCTGAACAAAACACCAATGGCTTATGCTCTAAGATCAAGAATCGACAAATGGGATCTCATAAAACTGCAAAGCTTCTGTAAGGCAAAGGACACTGTGGTTAGGACAAAACGGCAACCAACAGATTGGGAAAAGATCTTTACCAATCCTACAACAGATAGAGGGCTTATATCCAAAATATACAAAGAACTCAAGAAGTTAGACTGCAGGGAGACAAATAACCCTATTAAAAAATGGGGTTCAGAGCTAAACAAAGAATTCACAGCTGAGGAATGCCGAATGGCTGAGAAACACCTAAAGAAATGTTCAACATCTTTAGTCATAAGGGAAATGCAAATCAAAACAACCCTGAGATTTCACCTCACACCAGTGAGAATGGCTAAGATCAAAAACTCAGGTGACAGCAAATGCTGGCGAGGATGTGGAGAAAGAGGAACACTCCTCCATTGTTGGTGGGATTGCAGACTGGTACAACCATTCTGGAAATCAGTCTGGAGGTTCCTCAGAAAATTGGACATTGAACTGCCTGAGGATCCAGCTATACCTCTCTTGGGCATATACCCAAAAGATGCCCCAACATATAAAAAAGACACATGCTCCACTATGTTCATTGCAGCCTTATTTATAATAGCCAGAAAATGGAAAGAACCCAGATGCCCTTCAACAGAGGAATGGATACAGAAAATGTGGTACATCTACACAATGGAATATTACTCAGCTATCAAAAACAACGGCTTTATGAAATTCGTAGGCAAATGGTCAGAACTGGAAAATATCATCCTGAGTGAGCTAACCCAATCACAGAAAGACATACATGGTATGCACTCACTGATAAGTGGCTATTAGCCCAAATGCTTGAATTACCCTAGATGCCTAGAACAAATGAAACTCAAGACAGATGATCAAAAAATGCTTCACTCCTTCTCTAAAAGGGGAACAAGAATACCCTTGGCAGGGAAGAGAGAGGCAAAGATTAAAACAGAGACTGAAGGAACACCCATTCAGAGCCTGCCCCACATGTGGCCCATACATACATATACAGCCACCCAATTAGACAAGATGGATGAAGCAAAGAAGTGCAGACCGACAGGAGCCGGATGTAGATCGCTCCTGAGAGACACAGCCAGAATACAGCAAATACAGAGGCGAATGCCAGCAGCAAACCACTGAACTGAGAATAGGACCCCCGTTGAAGGAATCAGAGAAAGAACTGGAAGAGCTTGACAGGGCTCGAGACCCCATATGTACAACAATGCCAAGCAACCAGAGCTTCCAGGGACTAAGCCACTACCTAAAGACTATACATGGACTGACCCTGGACTCTGACCTCATAGGTAGCAATGAATATCCTAGTAAGAGCACCAATGGAAGGGGAAGCCCTGGGTCCTGCTAAGACTGAACCCCCAGTGAACTAGACTGTTGGGGGGAGGGCGGCAATGGGGGGAGGGTTGGGAGGGGAACACCCATAAGGAAGGGGAGGGGGGGGGTTTTGCCCGGAAACCAAAGAATTATTATTAAGTATTAAATAAATTTAAAAAAAAAACAACACGAAAAAAAAGAGAACAAAATGAAATAAAATTTAAAAATAAGATATATAAATTATTCCATATCTACAATTATAATACCTTATGTAAATGAATGATCAATTGCTCCACAAAGGTTTACTGAGCCTTTGTGTTGGATAAAAACCTAACAGGGACATAAGATGGAGAGGGTTCCAAGGTTCGATACTTCTCAGGTGCCTCTCTCTCTCAATCTCTCTCTCCCTCCCTCCAGCATGCTCTGAAGTCACCCTCACAATAAAATCAAGCTACCATTCAAGATAGTATCTCACACAGAGAAAAGAGAAAAGTCCCAAGAACTCATGACCTTTTATTTAGTATCATTCCATCAATGGCGGTTGTGTCGGGCTTCAACACAACAGCAGAGTGGCGAATCAGTCATTCTTTGTTCTTTGTTTATTTTGCTGGTCTTGGGTAATATTTAAGCATTATTGCACAATAAACCTGCCTTCGTGTTTGTTGCAACAAATCAGATTAGCTTCTGTCTCCTTTCTAAGCTACTGTGTCCATAACCAGCTTCCTGGAGGTCTACTTGCAGCTGGCCTGGCTGGCATCACCTAGCAACAGGGGTGAGGTGAAGTAAGCCCAGGAGGCAGGCAGTGGGTGGGGCCTTCTTCCCCTCTTGTCCAGGGTGGCTTACAGGTCCTCCCCTCTGTCCACCCCTACCCAGGAGCTTAGCAACACTCCCGTAAGTGAGCAGATGGAAACAGTCATGACCTAATAGTCCCATTTCATTAAGCATTTTCAAATCACTCAGGCAAAAGGAAAATGCTCAACACCAAAACAATAGCTTGATTTAGGACTGTTTAGTCTGTATGTTTAAAAAAAAAAAGACCAACTGAGCTATGTATGCCAAGAGTAGACTTTTTACACTATTTCCCCTTTAAGGTTGAATATGAGTCTATGCCTTCTAAAAGCTTAATTTCCACTCAGAAACCTCAGGTCTCCTCATCATTAGGACATCATTAGGTGTCCTCACGTGGACAGCATAAATATCATTAGGGAGTCCATGTAGCCAGTGTCAGTATTTGGGACCTTGGAGCATAGGGGCCATTGAGAATGTCCCAGAAGTCTGTAACTGATAAGAAATGGGCACAGGTTTGGGATACTTCGTCCTCTGAACTCCTGCCTCTGCCTTCACCACCTCTGCAAAGCAAGGTCCACCCTATATGCTTCCTATGAGCAAAATAAGATTCTGGGCCTATGAATTTTCTGGCTATAAACAACCAAAATACCCTGCAGACTGTCTGTAGCCCCCCCTTTGCCAACTCAGAGGAACTTGGCCTGAGCCAGCCCTAGTCTACCGTATTTTAACACATAGAATACATTTCAAGCATTTCACTGAGAGTCACACGCAGCAAAGCAAGCCACATGCCCTCCTACCCAGCCAGGGGGCATACAAGGTCTTACCAACTTTCCTGAGTTCTCTTCTAGAGATCCACTCACAGGCATGGTAGACTCAAAGCTCAAGTCCTATTTAGGATTCGTATCTGGCAACCACCCGAACGTATTTAAAACAACTCGGGTTATTTTCCACAATCCCTCTTCCAGAAGATGGTCCCTAACAATATAAGATGATACCTTGGCATCATGGTACTCAACAACAACAACAAAAAAAATGTCAGACTTTCAACAAGAACAGACTCAGGAGCGAAGTCTCTCTCCTTTGGACATGAGAGATCATCAGAGCAGAGGCAGACTCAGAAACTGCCTGCCTGGCTTCCGCACTTTCTTATCTTTACCAAAGCCTTGCATAAGCCCAGTTGTGACACTATAAAACAAGACCCCTGGACAGGGAAGGTCAGACAATGTCGCAGCTGTGATAGGGTGACAGGTCTTTATGCAGGATTGAGTGCTTTTGCACAAGCCAAGCCAGTGCACATGACCACTGAAGGTCCCTTTGCTCTCTGGAGAGTGTTGGGGCAGCCCTTAGGTCTGTTCTGTGTCTCGGTTCTCTCTGTCTCAGTGTTCAGGCCCACGTTTGTGCTCCCCTATATCCTCACAAGACCACCACCCCAAGAAGACTCAGATCACCCACCATACAAGAACTTTACCTTTGCTTAGCCAGACCTACAGCCTCGCTGGAGGAAGAAAAGAGCAGGGACGTGTTTGGTTGACAAGGCAAGGAGAAATAATTTTGCATCGGCGGCCATATTTACTTTCATTTATTTCTTGCCAGGACAAGAATCACTCTCTCTCCATTGGACATGCTGCACACCTACAAAACCTGTATTCTGATACTGTACCCCAGAGCAATACTGCGAGTGAAGACTCTGGCAAGTTCCTCTCAGGTTTTCTGTCCTACCCACTCCATCTTCACACATCTGGTTCTGCAAAGTGCTAAGATCGGTACAGGGTCATTCTCCATCTTCCCTAAGCTGAAGCAATTGAAGAAGAAAAACAAGATCATCTGAGGGTGTCTTCAGCCTTCTAGAAGTAAGAGATTGGTGGTTTGGGGGTTCCACCTGTCTCGGCCATCCACTAAGTGTGCTTTCCAAACTCTCTTTCCGTGAGTAGCTGTGGAATGCTTCTAGGAAGGCACAAATGATTTAAGGCTGGCAGGAACCTGTTCAAGTAATAGATCAACAGGCCCTCCTGAAATACATCAGGCTGGTACAGTGATAGCTGACAGACAACCACGGTAGTGCTGATGACAGTTTCTAAGACGTCATGTCTGAGAGCTAATATCATTTAATCCTTGCTGTCTTGCCTTGTGTTGACCACAGGTTGCATGACCCCACTTAACATAAATCAACCACACTGTGTTCTAGGCACAGTGCAGCTGGTGTCTCCATTCCACCAGGGTCCCGACCGCCTAATGTGCAGAGAAAAGAAAAGGCAGAGATCCACTCCCTCTGCACTACTCCTACTGCACAGAAAATCACCATCTCCTCCTCTTGCTTGTCTTCTCTATGTAATTCTGTGTTTTCCTTGAAGTCTTAAACACCAGATAAGTTGTTAAACAGAATTGCTTCTGAAATCTGAACACCTCAATTCCATTAAAATTGAGCTTCGATGATGGTTAAAACAACCTTTCATTGTGAGGCCTGAAGATTAGCACATGAGCGCTCTCTGGATACACTGACCTTCTGGAGTTAGAGGGGTAAGTACTTAGTCTGAGAGAGTTGAAGTGCAGCCTACATTTTGGAGGCATTGATATAAGATTGCAGAGAGCATGCCGTCTCCTCCGTGCATGTTAAGACAATAAGAAATACACAGCAAGGTATTGTTTTGTTTAACAAAGACAGTGTCCAAGTCTGGCACAACACAAACAACAGGAACTGTGATTTGTTTCTTTCTATCCCCTGTAAATCCTTCATTTCCTTTCCTCAGGATACCCCAGTGGCATTGCCAGCTGAGACTCAATGCCTGATGTGCATGTTGAGTGCTACAGCTGCTTGTTGGTGGGATCAAGCAATGAGATGTCCCTCAGTGCTCCTCACTGGAAGCCAGGCCACCTGCCCATACTAGATTACATTCTAATTATTTACTTTACACCCCTTCACAATGCCATCCCGAGACCAACACATCGTTCCCCTGAATACTAACAGTGCTGTTCAGTATTCTTGAGCTCATTGTGAGGCTCCATGGACAGAGAGACCAACCACAGGAAGCAGGGAAAAATGGAAATCCAGACTGTTCAATATCACATTAGCATGTTTCTTCCTACTGTGGTCACAAAGAGTCATTTCCCAGTTGTCTCACATGAATGGCTCCTTAACCATGTATCAATATGGATGAAGCCCAAACCCTTCACCTTTATGCAAAATTTAAAAAGTGAATAGGCCTTTCTTTGAAAAATAAAAGCAGCAATTAAATCACCTCCTCCTTCCTTTCTCTCTCTCTCTCTCTCTCTCTCTCTCTCTCTCTCTCTCTCTCTCTCTCTCTCTCTCTCTAAAAGCAGCTGCTCCTGTCAAGTTACCTTATCACTTAAAATTTACTGCCAGTCTACCCACATCAGGACCACACAAGGGGCTTCCTTGGGAAATGAGAAGCTAAACTCTAAAACACATGGAGAATGAATGACACATGAAAGGAAAAAGAAAAAAAAAACTATGCCTTCTCCCTGAGAGGAAGCTGCAGCTCGCATCAGATGGGTGGGCCATCGAAAGGAGAGCAGCTCCCCAAGATGGTACAAGACTTAGCTAGCCAGGTAGGTGGCCACCAAGATGACCTAGGGAAAGAAATACACCATGAGAAATATTTATTTCAATATTTAAAATATTTCCTTGCACTCAGAGGCTCAACCCATTTTTGGATGGGTCAAGATGAGCAACTACTTTTAGGAATCATTTTTATTATTTTAAAAATACAGAAAACTGAGCAGTGTGGATTTAACTTGGCAAAGTGGCACATCCTTTATCCTCTGTCTTTCTCAGTTCGGTGGCTTAAGCCACAGATTTAAAACCTCAAATGAGTCCAGTGGTGTGGAAACTTCATATTACACATATATAGACATAAAAAACTGTTACCTGTCTTCCCTGCTCTGAAAGGAGGGCTATATGCCAGTCGGGAGGAGTTTAGTAGCCTAGTCGCTCTTTCTCATTGCCCAAGATGTTAAAAGAATGTGAGCTACAAGGCAGAAGGTGGCCCTGACTTCCACTTTCCTTTGAATAGGAGTTAATAGAGTCACCATCTTGGTGCAGAATGAGCAAGCTTAGCTTCAGTTGCACAGGGCATAGATGCTATGGAGTCACGTGTCTTGTTGCTTGCCACCTTCTGCCTTGTAGCTTACATTCATGCATATATGTGTGCATGGTCAGAAGACACCCCAGGTATCATCTGTGGGAAGGCCACCCACCTTTTTTTGTTGAGACAGCCTCTGTCATTGCCCTGAAGCTCACCAACTAAGCTAGACTGGGTGGCCAACGAGCCACAGAGATCATCTGTCCCTGCTTCACCAGGACTGCAGGTCCAAGTATACACCATCATGGCTGGCATCTTTGTGTGGGTTCTAGGAATCCAGCTCCAGTTCTCACACTTGGAAAGCAAATCTTTTAATTACTGAGCCATGCCCAGCCTCTAACACATCTGCATATGTACCTGTGAGCTCAGGAACCAACAATCCACCATGCTCTATCCAGTCAAGGGCTCAGCCAGCACCAGCTTCTGGTGGTAGACAAACCATTTCTTTTTTTTTTTTTTTTAATCTTCATTAACTTGAGTATTTCTTATTTACATTTCAATTATTATTTCCCTTCCCGGTTTCTGGGCCAACATCCTCCTAACCCCTCCCCTTCCCCTTCTATATGGGCTTCCCCTCCCCATCTTCCCCCCCCATTACCATACTCTCCCCAACAATCAAGTTCACTGGGAGTTCAGTCTTGGCAGGACCAAGGGCTTCCCCTTCCACTGGTGCTCTTACTAGGCTATTCATTGCTACCTATGAGGTTGGAGCCCAGGGTCAGTCCATGTATAGTCTTTGGGTAGTGGCTTAGTCCCTGGAAGCTCTGGTTGGTTGGCATTGTTGTTCATATGGGGTCTTGAGCCCCTTCAAGCTCTTCCAGTCCTTTCTCTGATTCCTTCAACGGGGGTCCCGTTCTCAGTTCAGTGGTTTGCTGCTGGCATTCGCCTATGTATTTGCTGTATTCTGGCTGTGTCTCTCAGGAGAGATCTACATCCAGTTCCTGTCAGCCTGCACTTCTTTGCTTCATCCATCTTATCTAATTGGGTGGCTGTATATGTATGGGCCACATGTGGGGCAGGCTCTGAATGGGTGTTCCTTCAGCCTCTGTTCTAAACTTTGCCTCCCTATTCCCTGCCAAGGGTTGTCTTGTTCCCCTTTTAAAGAAGGAGTGAAGAATCCACATTTTGGTCATCCTTCTTGAGTTTCATGTGTTCTGTGCATTTAGGGTAATTCAAGCATTTGGGTTAATAGCCACTTATCAATGAGTGCATACCAACTGTGTTTTTCTGTGATTGGGTTACTTCACTCAGGATGATATTTTTCAGTTCCATCGATTTGCCTATGAATTTCACAAAGCCATTGTTTTTGATAGCTGAGTAATATTCCATTGTGTAGATGTACCACATTTTCTGTATCCATTCCTCTGTTGAAGGGCATCTGGGTTCTTTCCAGCTTCTGGCTATTATAAATAAGGCTGCTATGAACATAGTGGACCATGTGCCTTTGTTATATGTTGGGGCATCTTTTGGGGATATGCCCAAGAGAGGTATAGCTGGGTCCTCAGGTAGTGCAATGTCTAATTTTCTGAGGAACCTCCAGACTGATTTCCAGAATGGTTGTACCAGTTTGCAGTCCCACCAACGATGGAGGAGTGTTCCTCTTTCTCCACATCCTCGCCAGCATTTGCTGTCACCTGAGTTTTTGATCTTAGCCATTCTCACTGGTGTGAGGTGAAATCTCAGGGTTGTTTTGATTTGCATTTCCCTTATGACTAAAGATGTTGAACACTTCTTTATGTGTTTCTCAGTCATATGGCATTCCTCAGCTGTGAATTCTTTGTTTAGCTCTGAACCCCATTTTTAATAGGGTTATTTGTCTCCCTGCGGTCTAACTTCTTGAGTTCTTTGTATATTTTGGATATAAACCCTCTATCTATTATAGGATTGGTAAAGATCTTTTCCCAATCTGTTGGTTGCCGTTTTGTCCTAACCACAGTGTCCTTTGCCTTACAGAAGCTTTGCAGTTTTATGAGATCCCATTTGTCGATTCTTGATCTTAGAGCATAAGCCATTGGTGTTTTGTTCAGGAAGTTTTTTCCAGTGCCCATGTGTTCTAGATGCTGACCCACCTTTTCTTCTATTAGTTCGAGTGTATCCGGTTTGATGTGGAGGTCGTTGATCCACTTGGACTTAAGCTTTGTATAGGGTGATAAGCATGGATCGATTTGCATTCTTCTACATGCTGACCTCCAGTTGAACCAGCACCATTTGCTGAAAATGCTATCTTTTTTCCATTGGATGGTTTTGGCTCCTTTGTCAAAAATCAGGTGCCCATAGGTGTGTGGGTTCATTTCTGGGTCTTCAATTCTATTCCATTGGTCTATCTGTCTGTCTCTGTACCAATACCATGCAGTTTTCATCACTATTGCTCTGTAATACTGCTTGAGTTCAGGGATAGTGATTCCCCCAGAAGTCCTTTTATTGTTAAGGATAGTTTTAGCTATCCTGGGTTTTTTGTTATTCCAGATGAATTTGCAAATTGTTCTGTCTAACTCTCTGAAGAATTGGATTGGTATTTTGATGGGGATTGCATTGAATCTGTAGATCGCTTTTGGTAAAATGGCCACTTTTACTATGTTAATCCTGCCAATCCATGATCATGGGAGATCTTTCCATTTTCTGAGGTCTTCTTCAATTTCTTTCTTCAGGGGCTTGAAGTTCTTATCATACAGATCTTTCACTTGCTTGGTTAAAGTCACACCAAGGTATTTTATATTATTTGGGACTATTATGAAGAGTGTCATTTCCCTAATTTCTTTCTTAGCTTGTTTCTCTTTTGTGTAGAGGAAGACTACTGATTTATTTGAGTTAATTTAATACCCAGCCACTTTGCTGAAGTTGTTTATCAGCTTTAGTAGTTCTCTGGTAGAACTTTTGGAATCACTTAAATATACTATCATATCATCTGCAAATAGTGATATTTTGACTTCTTCTTTTCCAATCTGTATCCCCTTGATCTCCTTTTATTGTCTGATTGCTCTGGCTAGAACTTCAAGAACTATATTGAATAAGTAGGGAGAGAGTAGGCAGCCTTGTCTGGTCTCTGATTTTAGTGGGATTGCTTCAAGTTTCTCTCCATTTAGTTTAATGTTAGCTATTGGTTTGCTGTATATGGCTTTTACAATTAACCCTATTAAAAATGGAGTTCAGAGCTAAACAAAGAATTCACAGCTGAGGAATGCCATATGACTGAGAAACACATAAAGAAGTGTTCAACATCTTTAGTCATAAGGGAAATGCAAATCAAAACAACCCTGAGATTTCACCTCACACCAGTGAGAATGGCTAAGATCAAAAACTCAGGTGACAGCAAATGCTGGCGAGGATGTGGAGAAAGAGGAACACTCTCCATCGTTGGTGGGACTGCAAACTGGTACAACCATTCTGGAAATCAGTCTGGAGGTTCCTCAGAAAATTAGACATTGCACTACCTGAGGACCCAGCTATACCTCTCTTGGGCATATCCCCAAGAGATGCTCCAACATATAACAAAGACACATGGTCCACTATGTTCATAGCAGCCTTATTTATAATAGCCAGAAGCTGGAAAGAACCCAGATGCCCTTCAACAGAGGAATGGATACAGAAAATGTGGTACATCTACACAATGGAATATTACTCAGCTATCAAAAACAATGGCTTTATGAAATTCATAGGCAAATGGATGGAACTGGAAAATATCATCCTGAGTGAGGTAACCCAATCACAGAAAAACACAGTTGGTATGTTCTCATAGATAAGTGGCTATTAGCCCAAATGCTTGAATCACCCTAGATGCACAGAACACATGAAACTCAAGAAGGATGACCAAAATGTGAATGCTTCACTCCTTTAAACGGGGAACAAGAATACCCTTAGGAGGGGGTAGGGAGGCAAATTTAGAACAGAGGCTGAAGGAACACCCATTCAGAGCCTGCCCCACATGTGCCCCATTCATATACAGCCACCAAACTAGATAAGATGGATGAAGCAAAGAAGTGCAGGCTGACAGGAACTGGATGTAGATCTCTCCTGAGAGACACAGCCAGAATACAGCAAATACATAGGCGAATGCCAGCAGCAAACCACTGAACTGAGAACGGGACCCCCGTTGAAGGAATCAGAGAAAGGACTGAAAGGGGCTCGAGACCCCATATGAACAACAGTGCCAACCAACCAGAGCTTCCAGGGACTAAGCCACTACCCAAAGACTATACATGGACTGACCCTGGGCTCCAACCTCATAGGTAGCAATGAATAGCCTAGTAAGAGCACCAGTGGAAGGGGAAGCCCTTGGTCCTGCCAAGGCTGGACACCCAGTGAACGGGATTGTTGGGGGAAGGGCGGTAATGGGGAGAGGATGGGGAGGGGAACACCCATATAGAAGGGGAGGGGGAGGGTTTAGGGAGATGTTGGCCTGGAAATCAGGAAAGGGAATATCATTTGAAATGTAAATAAGAAATACCCAATTTAATAAAGATGGAAAAAATAAAAAATAAAAAATAAAATTACTGCTAAAATGTTAAAAAAAAAAGTACATTGACTAACCTACCCTCAATTCTTTGAAACAGAAAAAGATTTGGTTTTATGTGGTTTCTAAGTTTCCATCTTGATCTAAGACTCTGAGTTTTCAGAACTGGTGCTAACTCAACCCATGACTTCTGACAGAGACAGGACTCATTTTGTGAAGAAAAGTAAGAGAATACAAGAAGATGCCTGCCTTACTAAGAAAGTCTCTCTTGACCTCTCCTTCCCTCTCTCCTTCATACCCCCCCATCTCCTTATTCCTTTGTTGAAATGCTTATTGACATTGCTGGAGACAGGACAGAAACTAGAATGCCTAGCCCGCCTCTCCCTGATGCTCAGTGCCAGGCCTCACTATCTATCCAATAGGCTTCCTAGAAAAGCCACAGGTCCCAAGCTAACCCCAGTTCTGGCAACCGCCCCACCTGTAGGAAACAGAAAAGGAGATCATGATTTAGTTCATTCAATCTGTGTGGTCAGGATTCACTGTACACTTAACCCAGGCATCTTGACCCTAAAAAGGGTCTGTTTGTTGTTGGGGACAAGCCCCTCTCCTGCCTTCTTGCTGACACCTCCACACAAGTCCACAGTCTCTGCTCTGGCCACCTGCCCGCAGCTCATTCCAGTCAGCTGGGCACAAAACCAAGCCATGCTGTCTTCTGTACAAAGATGCCCTTGAGTGGAAATTCAAAACACAAGCTCAACATGTTCCATAAGGGCCAGAAACCCTTTAAGCCAGTCTTGTGCTAAATCCCTAGGGTTTGGCTGCCTCTCTCACCAAAGCACATATTCAGATCTCCCAGCCAATCTGGAGAGACCAACCCAGTTTCCCCCTCATCCAAATTATTCAGCGTTGTATACTTCAAGGGCACTTTACCCATTGTTTACTCCTTCTTCCACCACCTCAAGGTATTTCCTCCTTAAGCACCTTGTTTTTCCAGCCTACATTTCCAGACTCTTCCTTGCCAAGTACATTCGGTCCTCCTGTCCTTCGTTCTTTTCCTGGCAAAAAAATAAAAAATAAAAAAATAAAAACACCAACAAGAATCAAGTCCTTCTTTTGTGTGCTCAGCAGAGCACTGCCCTGTTTCTCCTTTTTCTTTATCTGTGCATCGTTGGCTCTGAAGAAGGGACGTTCGGTCCCCACTTGGGAGTTAATGAGAATATTCACTGACTACCCACTTCTGTGCAGTTTCTGACTTCAGCCTCACAACCATCTTATGAAATGGTCCCTTCCCTAAGATGCTTCCTTTCAGATTTCTATGCACTTGTAAGTCACTCCAGGATCTTGTCAGCAGCCAGATTCAGAAGGTCCTGTGTGAGACATTAAGCTCTGTACCTCTTAAATGCCAAAGGGCGATGTCAAAGTTAAGTGGTTAGGGACCACATTGGCAAGTTTGGCCTGTGTCTGTAACAGTTGACCGTACTTTTACGAGCAAGAGTCTGATAAGTGAATTCCACATACTGTGAGCATTTTGGCCTCAAGATTGAACACTACCCTCTAACTATAGCCCTCTGGTAAAATCAAAGTGTTTCTTGAGAGGCCAAAACAATTAATTATGAACATCTTAGTACACAAGTAATAACAGCTGCACAGTGTGCAGCTTGGATCAGTAAGTGCACAAAAGGAGAGTGGTACCCAAAGGGGAAGTGTGATAATAACAACTGCTGAGGGTGACCCGATGCAGTTAGAGACTAGCATGAGCATCGTCTTTGGGACAGACATCTCTAAAACAGACACAAGCTCTTTCCCACAGGAGGCAAGTGTCTCTGCAGTCTTGGAAACCACTGGCTCTTCCCCAGCGCATCCCTGGAGTCCCCAATGGTGTGAGAGGCGGCCCCACGTGGTTATCGCTTCTTCATGCTCATGACTACCTTCAGGAGTAGCCACTATTCCCCACTTATAGAGAAACAGAACTGAAGCCTACGTAAATTGGTTCCCAATTCCAAAACTAAACACCAACCCAGAGACATCCAGGTCAAATCATTCTTCATACTACAGGCTCGTGTTTCTTTTATAACACCAACAGAGGAGGGGAAGAGGAGGAGTCAGAAACATAGAAATGGGGCAGATCCAAAGGTGGAGACCAACATCTGCCTTTAATGAAAAAAGAATTTTTATAGCCTATTCAACTCAGAAGAGAATGGTGCTTTTTAAAATGGGACTCATGGTGTTGGATGCCAATGCAGGAAGAAGACGAACTCTAGTAACATGGAGGAACCGTGTGGTAGAGAGAAGGATCCCTCCATGGCATCAGTGCCGGGTAGACCTCTGCTCTCTTTTACCAGCTTGAAATCCTTGGGAGCAGGGAGTGGTTGAAGCCAGGCAATCTCTAGGGGAGACACACTAAAGCTTTTGGTTTAATTACATTCTCCGTTTTCTCCTCCTCACCTCTCAACACCTATTTTCCATAAACTACCCAAAACATGATGGATCTGTTAATATCCACCCTCTCTGACATCTTGAATAATACATCATCACATTAAAAAACACACAAAAAGAAGGCTGAAGAAACAGCTCCATTAGTGGTGTATTAGCTCTGAGTTCAGTTCCTCAGCACCCACAGAGAAGTCGGGTGCACCAGTATAGATAGGCCTTCGATCCTGGTGCTAGAGGGTCAAAGACAGGAGAATCCCTGGGGCTTACTGGACAGTTAGCCTAGACTAACAGGTGAGCTTCAGGTTCAGGGACAGATCCAGCCTCAAAATAAGCAATGGAAAAAGCCAGCAAGATGCCCAGCAGGTAAAAGTACAAGAATCAAATCCTTCTTATGTGTGCTCAGCAGAGCACTGCCCTGTTTTTCCTTTCTCAAGCCTGACAATCTGACTCAATCCCCAAGACCCAAATAGTAGTTTAAAAAAATGGACTCCCACTAGTTATCCTCTTATTTCCACATGTATGCTATGATAGGTATATACACACCACAGGGAAGATATTTCAATGTCAACCACTGGGTTCCACAGGAACCCCCATGGATAAGAACACCTGCATACACACACACACACACACACACACACACACACACACACACACACACACAGTAGAATGTTGGCAGTAAAAGATAAAGCAACTATATCAACTTTAAGTAGATAAAAGTATGCTAGAATCCCAGGCTAATGACTAATGAGTTTTAATCAAATCAGTGGGATTCGTGTTTAAAAGAGTAACTAGAGAGTCTAATGTGAAAAAACAAGTCAGATCCTCCAACAGAATCTCACAAAAAAATTATGAAGCTCTTGGAATCCTGGTTCTCTTAAGTTTCCATTCAGAAAGTCAGAGGGCAGACATGGAAATCCACTAATCATCATTCCAGGTGTCTGCTGGAGAGGGAAAAAAGGAAATATGTCAATGTTTCTAAAATGTTGATGCGCATTGAATCTATGTGGAGATTTGTTAAAATAGTCTTAACCTGTGGCTCTGGGGTAAGAGGGGATGAACCAAAATCATTTCTTACAAACTCTTACACTGTCTCTGGTGCTCCTATGACCATAGTTTGTGTATCAATAACCTCCAAACCATGATTCAAAATCACCCGCTTTCCATGTTGGCTCAACTAAATTCCATTACTGAGTTCTGTGATGGTTCCTATATGCGTGGCCCAGGGAGTGGCACTATAGGTGGTGTGGCCTTGTGGGAGTAGGTGTGTCACTGTGGGCATGGGCTTTAAGACGCTTGTCCTAGCTACCTGGAAGCCAGTATTCTCCTAGCAGCCTTCAGATGAAGATGTAGAACTTGCAGCTCCTACATCATCCCTGCCTGGATGCTGCCATGTTCCTGCCTTGACAATAATGGTCTGAACCTCTGAACCTGTAAGCCAGCTCCAATTAAATGTTGTCCTTATAAGAGTTGCCTTGGTCATGGTGTCTGTTTACAGCAGTAAAACCCTAACTAAGACAAGTTCCCTCCTCTTTAAGTATAGGAATTGTGACGACAGATGCTCGGCTATTGAGCTGTACCCTGATGGCTGTAGAATTTTGAAGTAGGATGCTGAAGCTAAAATTCCTTCCTGGTGTGAGATATAAAGAATGTCTATCCTTCCTCCTAAGGTCCCAAGGACAAACCAAGATAAGATTCCACCAAAATTCCCTCTGGGGAATTAATAAATGTATTGAACATATATGAGAGATTACATGTAGAAGTGTAGGTCACACCAAAGGCCACACCACAGAGTGGGTATATTAACCAGCAGAGATGATCGCTTTCTCATAGCTGCACAAATGGAGCCCCGTCCCCTAGTCCTTCCAACTAATATCCATTAGCCCCACCCTCTAAATGCTGAGCCATAGGAAATTAGGGCAACATTGTATACAACTTACTAGAAGAGATGTCTGGAGACCAAGGTGTGGGTCTCATGACCTTTCCCAGACCCTCCTATGAAGGAATAGTCAACAGACACAGCAGAACTCCTAAAGACAGTGGTAGTTTACTTCAGAGGATAATCCTATACCACAAATTCTGCTTTTTTTCCCCCAAAAGATTTGTGAGCCATGGTCTTCAAATAGGGTTTTATCTCTCATAAATATGTCCTTCGAGTCTTATAACCCGATGGAGTTCAGAATAGTTCTGCAGTGGGATGGTAGAAGTACTTGGCTAGCTGTGGACTCATGTGGGTTGAGCCTGGTTCTTTCATCCTGCCCCAGCCAGGGTTCGGGCACAGTCATAGCAGGGCCCAGTGGGTGTGAATATCTACACTCTTGACCTTATCTCCAACTCTTGGGTTTTCATTCTACAGCTTCAAGATGTACAGGTTCAGCAATAGGAAAGCAGTCTTGTGAGTCTCTAGGATCCAATAAATTTAGCCTCTCTAAGTCCCTTAACCCCAAGAAAGCCCTTACTATAAGAAACCAGCTGTCTTTCCAGCAGGTTTCCATGACCTAGCCATCTGCCTGCAGAGAAATAAACCAAGTTCCACACCTCACACCAACCAGCTTCTTCCCAACATTCCTCAGAACCCAGTGAGTACTAAAGACACCAAGAAGAGCACCCACCGTTCCGATCATCTCTCCCATCACAAGAAACAAGGAACCTACACAGTGCCCTGCAGAGTAACAGAAAAGGTGATGCAGTCGGAGGGGCACCCACTCACCTCCTCATCCGGCTCAGGCACAATGTCAAAGGCTCCCAACCCCCCATATCACAGGTGTCCCTGCTGTGACCACTGAGGTAAGCTTTTCTCTTTTAGACCACTTCAGTTTCTTACTGATGATAGATTTGGCTGCTCTGGTTTATGTTGTCTAATTTCATAAAGGCATTTGTACTGAATGTTTCTCCTGTGGCTTAAATGCATCTCCCCAGAAATCCATACATTAGAAATTTAATCCCTACATAACGGCACTGGGAGGTGGGACCAGTGGGAGGTGTTTAGGCCACAGCGCTCACCTCTCAGGAAAAGATTTATGCCCTTTTAATGGTCTTGACAGAAGGAAAACATTTTTCTTGCTCTCTTTCTCTTGCCCTTCAACCTTTTGGACTGTTCTTTATAAATTACTCGGACTCAGGCTTTCTGTTATAGTAATCAATACCAAAGAGACTGTAGCTGTTTCTAACCCACTATATCCTGCTGATAGGACACCAACTTTTAAGACCCCCAGTCAAGGCTTTTATAAGATTACTACCTGCCTATGCTTGCTCCACAGGACAGAAATTCCTCTGTAAGAAAATCTCTTTTATTCTTCTGGGATATCTTTTCTAAGAGCTCCACCACTGACTAAAGTAAGAAAGAAAGAAAGAAAACATCTGCCTCAGTTAGCTAACAGTCACGTGACAGAGACAGTCACTCTCTTCATCTTAGTCATCCCCAATTCCCTTCAGAGAATGGCTTCTTCTAATATGTTGGATCTCATGGTGCTTGTAGACTAATGATACAAAGTGAACCAAACCAATGACAGTAATTAAGAAAAAAATTAAGATAGTAAGAAGATAGGACTCTGGGCCCACTAGCTTACTAAGATAGAGCTGATATATGAAACAGCTAATGGCCACCACCTTGTTGCCCATGTGGAGGAGCTATCTGAGAGCTGAGCCAACACAGAGAAAGAGAAATCTAAACTGCCCAAAATAGCCAGTTACAAATATCAGTATCTTCTCTTCCTGTTTGCTGTTCTGAGGTGAGTTTCTCTTAGTTGCAGCTGGTAGTGACATGGCCGATAGATGGTTCATGGAGATAACAATGAAAAGAGATCCCCTCTACACAGAACTTCTTACATATGTTTCAAGCTCTCACACTTGTACAATATTTATCATCACCGTCTTCTTGGATGAGAAACTTGAAGCAAAGGGCTTCCTTAAGACATCCTCATAGCAAGTGATAAGGTCTGGATCCAGCTCAAGCAATATAGACCTAGATTGAGTTCTCTAACCCATAACTGCTCAAAGAGCAGCCCATGGACTTGAGCCAGTCGACAAACTATTAACTGTTTGCTTTTGCCATAGCTGGATGAACATTATTCAACTTGTAGCACAGTCAGAGTGCCTTGGACATAAATCACAGCCTTTCTTCAAGAGCTCTTAAGTTTCTATGAATAATGTTGGTGTCACTTGGCAATCCCCAAGTATATTACTTCTTGACTCAATCCCAATGTTTCTTTTAACAGAAAAAAAAGTCATTTGATGTATTTTTAGTTCCCATGACTCTGAGTTAGAATAGGATCCTAAGTTCTTAATGGAGTGATTGAGATGCCAAAGTGTTATGAGTTAAAGATACGGAGCTGTAGGAATGGTTAATGGGTTCTTCCTAGTGAATCTTGCCCTAAATGGGCAGAACAAAGGCAGACATATTCGAACCCCCAGCCAACAGAGGAGCTCAGAAAACAATTGTTAGATTCAACCAGAAAGTTGTATGAGGGACCCTAATGACTCTTAGTGTATTTCTGAGCAGGTCCTGAATCCCAGCTACCTAGGAGACTGAAGCAGGATTGTAAGCTCAAGGCCTGCCCCAGCTTCAGCATGAGCTCAAGGACAGCCTGGGCAATTTATCAAGAGCCCAACTCAAAATTCCAAGTAAAAAGAAGGCTGTAGGTATTTCTCAGTGATACAACAGTTGCCTAGCATGTATGAAGCAGTAAGTTCAATGGAAAGAGAGACTGAGACAGACAGACAGACAGACAGACACGGCGGGGGGGGGGGGGAAGCGAAGGGTATACCTTGGAATGACCAAACAGTGACTCAGATTCAAGGTTAATTCATTCCGCCCAACCTAAAATAACAAAAGCACAAAACAAAACAAAACAAAACTTGTCTTTGAGCAAGCATGTCATGAAAGATGGTTAAACAGATAATAAATACAAAATAAAAAAATGTATCTGCTCATCCCTTTTTTGAGACAGTCTGACAAACACAGGATGGCTTTGAACCTGCTTTGTGTCTGAGAATGACTTTGAACTTCTGATTGACCTCCTTGATACCAGAATCCATCATGTGTACAACCACAGCTGGTTTTTGCAGCCATAGGGATCAACTGAGGACCTCAAGAAACTCGGCTCTCATGCACACCAGGCGAAGCACACTACAGTGAGCTATATCCCCAGTCCCAGGGAAAATGTCTGACCTTGTAAGTCATCAATGAAATGTAAAATAAGACCACAGAGATACCTCCGCACACCCACTGAAGACTCTAAAATAAAAAAGACAGCTGCAACCCTCACATTTGGTTGACAGAAATAGACAAAAAAGGCAGTTTCTTATAAAATTAAAATATACCTGCCCTTTGACCCAGCTTTTCTAGTCCTACATATTTCCCCAAGAAACTTGGACAGCATATGTTTGCACAGAGACTTACAAGAACGCCCACAGCCTCATGCTGGAATAACCCAAACAGCAGTGAGGAGTCAAATGAGTAAATAAATTTTCCATGTATTCCTATTATAGAAGTAGACAAATGAAATAAAACAGACAAGCTATCAATATGTACAACCACGGGGCTGACACCCACAGGAACAGTGTTGAAAGAAACAGAACATAGAATGCAACCTATGAAGCCATTGATATATATATATATATATATATATGTATATATATATATATATATCAATATATATATATCAGAGTGAAGGCTGCCTCTTAACTACAAACCAAAAAGCTACAAAGTAAAATGCGTCTCTCTTTTCTAGCTCCTCATCCTACTATAAATATCAAATCATAATACTGTATAATTTTATATTGTGTTTATTTACTCATCTATTGAGGTGCCATACACTCACGTCTCACCCTTCACCACATGGGACTCAGGGGTGGAACTCTGGTTCTCATGTTTTGTGTCCAGAGCCTTCACCGGCTGAGCCACTCAAATGGTGACTTTTAAACCAAGATGTTTATGTAAGTGAATTAGCCAGACAAGCAGGAGTATTAGAACAAAGAAGGAAGAACGGGATGTCCTGCTATAATGTGTAAATGAATGACTATGAAAGGTTGGTGTGAGATCTGAGAAAGCGCTCGGGACATGTCAAGTGAAAATATGCACAAACTTACTTATAGCCCAACTTTTTCTTTATAATTTCTGGATTTTCCCATGTTCTACAAAATAAGTTATATAATGGGGAAAATAACTGAAAACCCCAGAGATTAGAATTAATGAATGAATGCACAAACAAACAAATGAATATCCTCTCTCTGTCTCAGCATTCAGTGTTATACCAGGATGACATAAACAGTCACTAACTTCCTGGATCTCCTCCCTCTCCCTCTCCCTCTCCCTCTCTCTCTGTCTCTCTCTCTCTCTCTCTCTCTCTCTCTCTCTCTCTCTCTCTCTCTCTCTCTCTCTCTCTTTCTCTGAAATGTAGATATATGTAGTCCCAGGACTTGGGAGGCAGAGGAAGACATATCTCTTTGAGTTCAAAACCAGCCTGGTTTATATAGTGAATCCCAGGCCAGCCAAGGCTACATGGTGAGACCCTGTCTGAAAAAAATCAAACAACAAAATTGTGACAAATCTTTTCCAGAAAGATGCTGCACACATGTCTACCCAACCTAGATTGAGAGCCCACACACCACAGATACCACTACATCTCTGTGAACCAATGAATGGGTTACTTACAGGAATATGGATGAGAGGTTACTTGCAGGAGCAGAAATGACTCAAAGACAGATGTATCACTGAAGCACACCTCATCATGGGTGACAGCTCACAACAGCCAGAAACTTGAAGCATACTGCACAGCCTGTAGGCAGTTCCACAGGTTGAAGGCTCTGCTTTCCAAGTCTGGACCTCTTCCAGGCAGTTGGTGTGGTCTCAGAGCTTCTTTGCAGCTTGGTTTGTCTGAGAGTTATCTGAGACGGACACTCAATCAGTCTATATTGATTACATAGTCTTAGAGAGGAAGGGACCTGGTGAATCTGGTCAGTTTCAGGAACTTCCTGAAACTGTTTTGAGTTGTTTACTTTCTGTCTTGAGGAGCTTCCCTGGGAGTTAGAGTATTTCAATCTTGGAAGAAACTGCTACACAACAATAGGGCTAGGAATAAGTTCATATTCTCTTCACTTAGCATAATGGGAATAATTTGTATGCTTCCAATCTGGCTTTCTAAACAATACATCTGCATGATATATTAGGATACTTCACTGTCATTCTTCCCTTGTTTGTTGGGCTTCAACATTTCCTTTTACTGAACTACTCACTATTATTTATTATTTACCTATGTATTGATAGAACAACCACAACCACATTTTTATCTGCACATTATCCACTTCCCACACCTTCTGCTTCATACATCTGTGTAACTCACACACTAGCTGTGACATAAAATGTTTCTGAATTTTCCAGCTTTCTATAAAATTAGTTATACAATAGGAATTTTTTAAATTACCTGTAAGTGAGATACACTTCTTATTATAATTTTTTAATGAGATATGCTAGCCTCAAGCTGGATATTTCCGTGTCTCGGCCTTATGACAAATTAAAATTTTGCTTAGCAGCAATAAGAAAAACAACTTTGTCACTTTGTCTCAACAGCTTTCTGAGGGTGTCCATTAAGCTAGAGCTGTGGAGGACTCTCCTAGCAAAAGGTCTTTTTCTTGGATTACTTTTCAGATGAAATTTTAAATGCCCACTCTGTTTCTTTAAGTGTTGGGGGAAGCTAGGATAACAAGCCAAAGACACTTTTCATGCCACAGCCCTGGAACATTTACAGCACTCTGTGATTCCAAACTGTGTCTCTGAGCCAAGGTAAGGGACGTCCAGACCTGGTCCCCAAACCAAGTCCTCAGGACAGATCAAGAGAATAAATATGACTACTCTCTCCCATCAGTCTGTCCCAGTATAAGGAATATGTCCCTTGATGCCTGCCCTACCTCACAGGCCAGACCCCCTAACGTGATAACCTGCACATTCATACATTGTCTGTCTTAGCCCAAAACCTGCCAACTAGAGTTGAGGCCGTGAGAAAGTTTAGTCACAAATCTTTACGAGGGTTTCTTTGAGAAGAACGGCCCATCTCTCCAAGGCCTACATCAGAGCCTCATTGCAATAAATTCAGATTTGGTGAAAAGGTAGTCTTCTTTGTCTATTATTTTTTTATTTATTTGTTTAGTTTGGGTCTTTATTGTTTGTTTCATTTGTTTTTAGTTTTCCAGGGAGAAGTGATAGAGCCATTCTTGTAGTTACCATCTCTCTCAGTAGCACAGTTTTAAAAATAAAGCATTTTATTTTGCTTCTGTATAAAGCTAAGCAATCCGTGTCTCACTAATAATGTTTATACTCATTTCATGCTGAAATGATCATAGAATTAAATAGGGTTTTTTTTGGCTCTCTTAACGTCTTTACCAGACAAATTTAAATTACAGATAATATACATGTTAACTATCTTCTTGCCATCATCCATTTCAAACATGATTAATGGCCCCCAAATAACCAAGTACCTAAGTACTCACTAGTACTGTGCTTGGAGCAGTCTACATAAAACTTCCAGGGGAGAGGCAGCCTCACTCAAACGTAAGTATTGCATGTGTGCCTGCCCCTACACCTTTCAATTTGGGGTTCTGAATGACCCTGCTTTTCATTCCGTCTGCCCATACAAATGTCATACACAAGGTATGTCTCCCCACACTCTAGCCGACCCTTAGTTCCTGCCACTATCCTGGCATGGCTGTTTTTGTGGGAATGACTGTGTGGCTGTTTAGGCTTCCGGAGTGTCTCTGTAGAAACATCAAACCAGGGAACCAGAGGCTACAAGGGGAATCAGATGGCAGTGTCAGTATCATCCCTAAAGAAGGCTCGTGCCCTTATTCATCCAGTCAGGGGTCCTGCTGAGACACATTTGAGAAGAGAAAAATTCTTAGCTAAAGGACAGAAATAGCAAACTTGACCAAGGGGTTACATGGCCCCCTAGGGAATAGAACCCATTGGATGGGGAAAGCCCAGGATTAGACCACTAAGCCTTCCTCTCTTGCTAAAGGGCTAATCGTGACTGATAATGATGATCTCTCTATGCCCTCACCTCCCCCGCCCAGGGCAGAGCTGTCCAGTGAGGAGGGGTAGCAATTACTGCAAACACTCGTCTAAGCTTCTGGTCCCTGGGAGGCAGAAGACAGTGACAGGAAGAAGCCATGGCCATCTGAAAAGCAAAATACAGTGCTGTTAATTCTAAACATAAAACTGAAGATGTTATAGATAAAAGCAAATTAAAAAAACAAAACAAAACAAAACAAAAGACAAGCAAACAAAAAACGTTCTAATACTTTGCAGTTCTGAACCTGTTCTGACGACCCTGGATTTCTGCTTGCCTTCCTTCCTCTCTTACCCTGCTGGGATTGCACCTGCAGCTGAGGTTTCTGCTTCTGGAACATTCTAGCACCTTTTCCCCTCTGATTGTCCTTCCAGTTGTCTGTAGACAGCACTGCGCTGTCCTATTTATCCACCATGGCTTCTTGCACTTCGGCTGGTACAAAAGACACACTGTATTATACAGGGAGACTGTCCTGCCTTCTGCCGCCATTTCACCAGACCAGAGTGTGATGAGGAGAGGCCATCACTATGGCTAATGATGAACGAGAGGCCATCACTATGGTCTGCACAGGAAGTCCTCTCGGGCACATTATTGATTCTATGCCATGGTTTGGTTTGGTTTTCTTTCTCTCTCTCTCTCTTTTTTTTTCCCCTTAACTGGGAAAAGAAAAAAGCACTTTGTGGACACGCAGTGTAAATTTAGTCATGCTTTCCTATCTGAACAGTCACAACATTTGCTCTTAAGGAGGATTCTGACATAATTGAGGTTTTAATATAGAATTTATTTTAGGCTAAGGACATGTTAGATGAGGAGATGCAGAAACTGAGAATTCAACTGTGAAATCACATTGCTGGCATTCCAGGACCCTCAGAAAGGCCCTTTTCTTCAAGAAGGAGAGCCGTGAGAACGATGGAGCCCTTTCTAGCTGAGACACACTGGGATTTAATTTTGGACAACGGAAACGGTTTTCCAAAATAGATCCTATTGGAAAGTCACCAATTGGCCACAGAGAAGAACAGCTGAGGAGCTGACTTCTCATCTAGCTAGGGTTTCCTTTCCTTCCTTTCAGATTTTCAAAATTCTTCTCCTGAGACCAGATCTTGAGTCTGCTCCTAGCTCATGCTGACTTTTTTTAAAAACGATTTATTTGTGTGAGTGTGTGTGTGTGCGTGTGTGCGTGTGTGTGTGTGTTTAGGGGTACTTATAGAAGATAAAAAAGAAGGCATCAGATCTTCCGGAGCTGGAGTTACCGGTGGTTGTGAACTGCTTAGTGTGAGAACTGAACCTGGGTCCTCGATAAGAGCAGCAACTGTCCTTAACTACTGGGCTATCTTTACAGACACATGCTGTGACTTTTAAGAAGAGAAAGAGTGAGCAAGCGAGACAGACAGACAGACAGACAGACAGACACAGAGACAGAGACAGAGACAGAGACACAGAGAGACAGAGAGACAAAGACACAGAGGGAAGAAAAGTTCAAGCTATTTAAATCCCATCCATATTTAGTAGATCCTTTAAAAATATCTTTCCAAAGAGCAGCAGTGAATGAATAAATATAAAACAAGGGAAATTTTATAAAGTAAAATTAGTAATGTAGATATGAAAAACTTTGACAACATCATATTTTAAAAAACCTTTTAATAGGCATCTTAAGGGGACTTTGTTTCCCATCTGGGCATGGAGTCCACTAGGTCACATTACCGATTTCATGCCTTTGTTCTTTTGCCCTATCTCACAGATAGCCCAAAAAAATCCACTTTGTTTGTCAAAGCTTTAAAAAAAAAACCCAGATTTATCTTTTAAAATGCAAGGCCACACAGAGACGTACAAAGTTCTGTGCATTATCAATTTTTTACTCAGTGGCATCTTTATTGCTGTGGTCTTGATTTTTTTTTTTAATAACTTACATCCATTCGGCAGCTTCAGATCCACATGCATTGCAGAAATTCCAGGAAACCTCATCATAAAGGCTGTTTCTTCATGGCTCCCTCTATAAAAGGGAGCCGTACTTTGTAGGATTATAGCCCTGTTCAGACAAGGACCGACAACTCTTTTATGATTCCTTTGTTCTCACCAGATACCCACAGAGGAAGGCCGCTGGTGAATTTGTTTTATTGAAACTCTGATCCAAGAAAACATAAAACCCACAGAGGCAAATGAAACTCCGGTTCCATGAGTAGATGTCGTTCCTCCTTTAGGGATTCAAACTCTTCTTGGAATAGGTTCTTGTGGTGTAGCACTGTTATCCCACTACTAGGAAGACTGAGATCAGAGGATCACAAGGACTGCGTGGGTTACAGGGTGAGCTCATGATGAGCCTGGGCAACTTAGTGGCTCACTATCCAGACATAACAGTGAGCAGGGGGGACAACTCAGGGATAAAGGGCGTACCCAACAAGTGTGAGCTTAATCCTGGGCACCAGATTTGCTTTTAAAAACAATCTTATAAAAATATATATAACAGTACACATAGACAGACCCCTGGCTCCAGCTGCATACGTAGCAGAGGATAGCCATGTTAGGCACCAATCAGAGGCGTAACCCTTGGTCCTGCCAAGGCTTGATGCCCCAGTATAGGGGAATGTCAGGGCGGTGAGGTGGGAGTAGGTGGGTGGGTAGGGGAACACCCTCATACAAGCAGGGGGAGGGGTAGTGATGGGGAGATCTATGGACGGGAAACCAGGAAAGGGGATAACATTTGAAATGTAAATTAAAAAATACAATAATACACACACACACACACACGCGCGCGCGCGCTCGCGCACGCGCGCGCACACTGAAATAAAACCCTTCTTTTAAGTGATGATTGACTTAAAATGTAAAGTTCCAAGTTCACCTCGACCTTAGGAGTGGAATGTTTCTTATCACTCTATCAACCCTCGGTAATGGTTAATGTGGATTGTGGCATTGCCCCTCTAGAATCACCTAAGAAACAAGCCCCGCCCCCGGCGTGCCTGTGAGAAGTATCTGCGTTAGGGAAATAAAGCAAGAAGACCTGCCCCTCCACAGTTCCACCGCTGTAAGGGACTCTGCTGCCAAACTCTGAGCCAAAAGAGACCCTTCCTTCCTTAAGTTGCTTTATCGGGGCACTGATCCTCACAGCGACGGAGAGGTAACTGATCTCTACATAAAGACACTCCCCGCCCGACCTGCCATACCCAATTCCAATGTTCCAGAGTCACTGAAAATGCAATATGCAAGGAACTCTGAATGCTTCTGACATGGGACCTCCCTTTCCCCAAAGCATGAGTGCCATCGGACAACTTAGAAGAAATGGAGTGGCCCGAAGTGCCTGGGCCACCAAATCTCCCAAATGACAGCAAAGATGCAATATTCCTCCAACCACAAACCAGGTCAGGGTTCTTCCTTAATGTGTGTAACATCTTTGGAAAGAAAAGAAAAAAACTAGAGGGGAGAATGAAGACGAGTGAGGCTGAGGTAAAGAGAGGCTGGGGGAGGGAAGGCTAGGGAAATCTCTATTCAGATACTGACGTGCTTTTAGCAACCGTTCAGTCCAGGAGGCCTGTGTTGGTTGTCAATAATCCTTAACAACATTAGAGTCCACTACACCATGATTTACTGTGAAATGTGAATGTCTAACGACCAAGCCTTGTCCACTTCACTTTTTCTTCTTGTGAGTTTGCCAAGCATTTATTCCACAACTTGCCAAGCAAAATAATTCTACCGCCCATCAAGAAGGCACTAAGAGGAAACAGAAAGGGAAGCCAATAGTGCATGTCTAAAGAAAAATAAATAAAATACACACATTACAGCAGTTTAATTTTCTATTTCAATCAGCAGGCATCTCTGAGGGTGAACCAGTGGGCGCACAACGTGAACTCACATTCATGTCTCCCTAGGGGCTTTTTTGGTGGTCATATTGACAAACTATAAGCAGCAAAATATAATCTTAGAGCTGCATTTGTTTTTCGGAAAACAAGTCCATGTGTCTCCATTCTCACTGTTTCTTTGTCCTTCTGCTGCAAGACAGGTCAGGGGAAGGCATCTAGTCCAACCTTAACTACGAAGTTGAAAAGTCAAGGGGGGGTCTAAATGCAGGGATTCCCTGGGTATTGACCATGGGGCCAGCCCTCATGCTCCTGTGGTATTTCCACCTCCTCCTCTAAAAGTGATTACCAAAAAAGCCCTTCTTTAATTAAAAGTAAAAAGAAATTAAACTTGATAAGTTGTAGGCAGAGAGGATCACAGGACAGAATTAAGCAAGGACAATGGCAATACAGACAGGCAGAAAGCATGCTGTCTGGGGGAAGCTGGTGTCCACAGGCTTCTGTCTAAGGAGAAATGACATCAGTGATGATTTTTTTTCAACTTATTCAACTGCTTTATTTTTATCACTGCCTCCTTAAGAATAAAGAGTTGTCAACACCCATGTCTCACACATAATAAAACCAAGAAAATCTCCCCCTCCCCTTCAAAACTTCAAATAAACAGTTCAATGTTCTGTGGCCTGTGGTTACATCACCATTGTATTGAACAGATGTGATCACAGACAATGTCCCAGGCATGTACTAGTCAGGGACAGAGGGGACAAAGCAAAGGTAAGTACAGCTTAATGGGAAGAGGTCAAGTAAATAGGTAATGAAAGTGTGAAGGGATAAATACACTGAATCTCAATATTCAGCTTTCCTTCTCTTTAGCAAAGCTAGAGACAGCCGAGCACAGGCCATTTTGAGACGGTAGGAAAGCACAGAAAGTATCGTCATGGGGTTGGGGATTTAGCTCAGTGGTAGAGCGCTTGCCTAGGAAGCGCAAGGCCCTGGGTTCGGTCCCCAGCTCCGAAAAAAAAAAAAACCAAAAAAAAAAAAAAAAAAAAGTATCGTCATCCCTGTTTGGAAGCCGAAGTCAGGAAACACCAGCCCCTGGGTCCCTGATGTGTCCACATTTCAATCCAATAGCCAAGAAGAGGGAGATGACCATGTGGTTAGTTAACAGCCTGAGAGAATAGAAGGTGTCCACACCCTATGCCCAGGGGACATAGGACCCTTTTGTGTGATTATTTTCCTTACGTGTCAGGTCTTTCCCATTGTATTAGTCAGAGTTCTCTAAAGGAACAGAACTGGTAGAATGAATATAGATGGATGGATGGATGGATGGATGGATAGATGGATGGATGGGTGGACAGACATTTAGATAGGTGATAGATTCAGATAGATAGATAGATAGATAGATAGATAGATAGATAGATAGATAGACAGACAGACGGACAGATGGATAAGTATGGACTGGCGTGCAGAGTGTGGTTTGGGTAGTCCAACAATAGCTATTACATGACACAAATGGCAAGCAATAACCTGATGGTTGTCCAGTCCACCATCTCTGCAGTTCCAATCTGGTGCTGGGGTCCCAGAGGCTTCCTAGAGACCCGAAGATCTCCTATCAGTCTACATTAGAATCCTTAAGAAGTTGGATTTAATACTGGCTGAAGCAACATGATAGTTGGACTTGCCAATAAACATGAGGGTAATCAGGCAAAAACAAAATCTCTTTCTCCCATGTCCTTTTATACAGAAATGTGGCTGAGACTTATGGTGGGTCTTCCTGTTTCAAGTAATCTAATTAAGAATATCCCTCACAGGAATACCCCCACAGCTTGGGTTCTAATAGCCATCTCAATCATATTTGCTCTTAAAGTCTTAAAGGTTAAAATGTCCTATAAGGAGACCCAAGGCAGAATAGAAGACAGAAATTCTAAATATAGTAACACAGGATGTCCAAGTAGAAAACTAACATTTAATTTATAATAGATCATATATGTACTATTTTACTTTTTTAATGATTTATCAATTCCTTTTATGTATATGAATACACTGTTACTCTCTTCAGACACACCAGAAGAAGGCATTGAATCCCCATTACAGATGGTTGTGAGCTGAGAATTGGACTCGGGACCTCTGGAAGAGCAGTCACTGTTCTTAACTGCTGAGTCATCTCTCCAGCCCAATACCTTACTCTTATTTGATGAGCTCAAGCCCACTTCTTTGGTCATTTTCAAAAGTTTAAGAAGGAAACTAATTTAACTAATTAAATTTCTACTCTGTGACTACCTTTCAAAAACATAACACTTTCTGTCCCTTCTCTAAATGTAGGACCTGAAGACTCCACCTTACTTTAGATCCAACTCCAGCAAAGCAGAGACTGACAGACAGCGCTTCCCTGACAATAAGCATAAACTTGGAAAGATGATGGGGAAAAGAATAATAAACAGCACCATGGAGCTGCCAAAGAAAGAGGCAGACTATGAGGGTCAAAAGAAAAAGAGTTATTTGAGATCCACAATATCCCCAAGGGTTCAAAACTAAAGCCTAAGAGGCATGAGAAAAATTCAAAAAAACAATCCTCTAGTTTCCACCTCTCTGAAGACTTGATGGTGATAGACTATGGCCCTTGGGATACACATTTGAACATAGTAAGTGTCTTAGTGATTTTTCTATTGTTACACCATGAACCAGGTAACTTATAAAAGGAGGTTTTTAATTTGGGGGTTCATGGTTCCAGAGGGTTCGTCCATGACCATCATGAAAGGAGTGTGGCAACAAGTAGGCAGGCATGGTGCTGGAGCAGTAGCTAAGAGCTTACATCTGAGGCACAAACCTGAGGCAGAGAGAGAGAGAGAGAGAGAGAGAGAGAGAGAGAGAGAGAGAGAGAGAGAGAGAGAGATGGAACTGAGAATAGTAGCACGGGCTTATGAAACCTCAAAATCTACCCCCAGTGACGCATCTCCTCCAACAAGGCCACACCTCCTTATCCTTTCCAAACAGTTTCATCAAACATAGGAGTCACAGGGGCCATTCTCACACAAACTATCTCGGGGAATTAAAAAAAAACTTTCTATATTCCATATGTGCACTTGACTAGCTATTGTCCTATATTTATTATTGACTATAGTAGCTCTCTTTTATAGGATAAAGAAAATTAGATATTTTAGCAGTGGAATATAACAGACTTGGGGGGGGTGGTAATGTGTGATTATGTTTTTGTGCAGATATGTGCATGTAGAGGCTGGGGATTAGCCTCAAATACTTTTCTTTAGGAAAGCTCCATCTAGAATTTTTTTGTATTTGTTTTGTTTAGTTTGAGACAAAGAACCTGGATTCTCCAAGTATACTAAGCTGGCTGGCCATCAAGCCCCAGGAATCTGCCTGTCCCTACTCCACAACATAAGATTACAAGTGTACACAGCCATTGTGCCTAGCTTTTTTTTTTAACCTAAGCTCTGGGGATCAAATTCAGGCCCCCACGCCTGCACAGCAAGCGCTTTACTAACTGAATTATCTCCCAGCTGTGGTCTTCTCTTTAACTCAAGGGAATTTTGAAATAACGCACTTCCTCTGCATGTGATAGTCTAGCATCCACTGCATGATCTACACATTCAAACTCACAGTTCTCAAGTAAATAAGCAGTGAGCTTAGTCAAAAAGATATTAAGACTTTATTGGACAGAGATTCTGGGGAGATCTGGAACAAACCTAGTTTTGTAAGAAAGTCACCAGGACCCATTTGAGCACCATCATGATTATTAAGATGTTCTCAAATGAGCTATGAAATCAGCCCCTCACAGGCAGGCTACCACCCTAAGATACTACACTGAATCCTGAGTGTTCAAGACAAGTAGGTCTCTGCGTCTTTATCTGTTTTCCTGTGCCTTTTCCTGGGCTCTTTTCCTTCTGATTGTTTGTTTTGCAACACATTCTAATGTGTTAGTTTTTGCTTTATCTTATTATATTTTATTATTATCTTTTAGAAGCCTGTTTGTTTTCTAATGTGGGCCAGTAAGGAGTGGATCCAGATTTGGGGGATGCAGAGCTGAGAAGAGTAGAAGGAGGGGAAACTGTAATTAGGATATATTACATGAGAATAAAATCTATTTTCAATAGGCAGAGGGTTGGCAGGGGAACTACACTACCTTGGTATCACTCTCAAAATCTGAATTCAAGAATTCTTCCTGTAAAAGTTATGAAAACATTTATATCTATGATGAACGTCCATGGAAGCCATGTCTCAAGAAGTCGAGTTTGTCTGTCTTTCGCCTCTGTATTTCTTTCAAACACATACTGGTCCTCACTACTATGAGATGCTAAAGCAGCAATTTCTATATTCCTTCTCTTCCCATCTCCTTCCTTTCCTTCGTTTTTATCTAAATACCTATATTTAAAACAAAAAACAAAAAAACAAAAGTTGGGTGTGGTGGTGCATACCTTTAATCTCAGGACTCCAGAGGCAGAGGCAGCCTCATCACTACAAGTTCAAAGCCAGCCTTGTCTATATAGCAAGTTCTAAGACAGCCAGTAATACCTAGGCAAAACCAACCAAGCAAGCAAACAAAAACCATATTTCAATCCTTTCCTACCTCTCTCCTTGCTTGTCTTCCTCCCTTCTTCCTTTATCCTTTCTTCCTCCAGGTATTCAGACTCACTCAACAATTAGAACTGAAGAAATCCCTCAGTGGTATTTAGTTCCCACACATCCTATGGTGGTGTGCTGACTAGATTTTATGTCAACTTAACACAGAATAGAATCATCTGAGAGGAGGGAACCTCCATTGAGAAAATGTCTCCATAAGGCAAGCCTGTAGAGCTTTTTTCTTAATTAGTGATTGATCTAAGAGGGCCCAGCCCACTGTGGGTGTTGCCACTCCTAGGCAAGTGGTCCTGAATAATGTAAGAAAGCAGGCTGAGCAAGCCCTTAAAAGCAGGCCAGGGGGTTGGGGATTTAGCTCAGTGGTAGAGCGCTTGCCTAGCAAGCGCAAGGCCCTGGGTTCGGTCCCCAGCTCTGAAAAAAAGAAAAAAAAAAAAAGAAAAGAGAAAAAAAAAAAGCAGGCCAGTAAGCAGCCCTCTTCCGTGACTTCTGTATCAGCTCCTGCTTCCAGGTTCCTACCTAGTTTGAGTTCCTACCTTGGTTTGCTTCAGTGAATTGTAATTCAGGATATGTAAGCTAAATAAACCCTTTCCTCCCCAGGTTACTTTTGATCATGGTGTTTTATCACGGCAGTAGAAAAGTATCTAAGACAGGTATTCTGAATGGGAATAGCCACCACCATCCAGACCCATATGCTTGAATAGTTGGTTCCCACATGGTAGAACTACTGGAGAAGAATTAGGATGTATAGCTTTGTTGGAGAGATTATCACTGGGCAGGAAGGGATGGATAGGCAGTTGTAGGCTTTGAGTGTTGGGAGCGATGCCCTTGAAGCCCTCCTTTGTTGATGTTATTATTATGGTTAGAATTAAGTATGACTGGGTTCATGGAAAATCCCCAGCCAGCTGCAGAAGACTAATACGAATCTGGTGGTCAAGATAAATAATAATATGATAAAATTCTCCTGCTGATTATTAATATGACAAACTTGTGACCTTTCTAACATCCTGTCAACATCAGCCGATTCCCTGACCACACGAATATTGTGTCCGTGGCCTGTGTTAATGTTTCTTACTTCCCCCCTCCCTCTGCTACCCCTGTTATGGTATAAATTCAGTCTTGTGGAAAAATAAAATTGTTGCCTTGATCAGACTCTTGTCTTGGTGTCCTTCTTTGTGTCTCTTGTCCCCCATTCTCTTCCAGGTACCCCCAACACCCTGTCGTTTACATTTGAGGTTTCAAAAGATTCATGCCATTCCTAGTGTGTTCTCTCTGCCTCCCAATTGTGAATCAAGATGTGAGTTCTCAGCTCTTCCTGTCACCATGCCTTTGCTCCACCATCATGGACTCTAACCCTATGAAATCATAAGCCCTATTAAATGCTTTCTTTTATAAATAAATAAGACTCATCTCTTAGACAGGGAAGCCTTAGATTATCCAGTTTATCTAAATACTAGGTATTAGTCCGATTTTTTTTCCACCGAGGAAATATTTGAGACAGAGTTGAGATACTTTGTATTGAAAGTGACAGAAACCCCAACCCCACCTAGCTTAAGAAATGAGTATTTTATGCTATGTCCATATTGAATCTTGCCATTCAGGAAAGTCTGATGCAGTCATCCTGCCTAGGCTCCTTCTCTACCAACTCTTCCTGTAGATAAGCTCCAACTTACTACTCCAGAGGGAAAATCCTAGCTAATTCAGCTCACACTTTCTCAACCTCCAGCCTAACAAAGAGAAATTCAATCTCCTCCACGGTTAGAATAGCAGCACTCAAAATCGGTTTCATTTTCATTCACTAACCTCCTTTGTATCACGTGTTTGTGTGTAAGCAATGACTGTAGCCGAGAAGACATACACTAACTGGCCTGCTTTACCCCAGTTGCACAGTCTACCCTCTTGTGCCCAGGGTTGAATCAGCATACATGAAGCCTGGGGTCTAAAAATGAGGAAGGCTGCCATCAAAGTAAAAGTGGATCCCCAAAAAGATTGTGTAGTACTGACTGTCAAAAAAACAACAACAGACATTCATGGAGGTGCTTCAGAGAGGAGTAGAAGAGAGATTTGGGGATCAAGTTGTGAAGGATGAGTAGAAATTTGACAGGTCAATGAAGCTGTGAGGAGAGCAACAGACCATCCAAGGCTGGGCGGAGTAAGATGGCTAATCATCAACTGTCAACTTGACCAGTTTAGAATCACCATGGAAACACACCTCTGTGTGTGTCTATAAGCATGTTTCTGGAAGGCTTACTTAATGAAGGGAGACCTACCCTGAAAGCAGGCTGCATTATCCCATAGGTTAGTGTCCTCAACTGAATCAAAAGTGAGAGTGAGCTGAGCATCAGTGTTCATTGCTCTCGGTTTCCTAACTGTGGGTGTTATACACCGAGCTGTCTCACACCTCTACTGTAATGAGTCCCCATCTCAGATGGACTGAACCCTCAATGAGTCAAAATGAAATTGTTCAATCTTCAGTTACTTAACAGGTATCTGGTCACAGCAGCAAGGAACATAACCCAATCAGTCTGTGTGAGTGTGCCTTTGGGAAATTATGACCATTGAGGCTATAAAAACTGGCTGCCCCAGATAGAGCAATGGCTCAGAGGTTAACAGCACTTACTGTTCTTATAGAGATCCCAGGTTCAGTTCCCATCACCCATTTGGTGGCTCACAACCATCTATAGTTCCAATTCCAGGATATCTGAGGCATACATGCACATGTGTATACAAAGCACCCATACGCGTAAAATAAAGATAACTCTTAGACTGAAAAACTTATCACAGTGATGGGAAGATTTTCGCTGTACAAGAATAAGGAACTAAGTCAGATCTCCAGCAGGCCATGATGGCATTGGGCTGTAATCTCAGTGTTGGAGAAAGGAAAGAAGGAGGTAAAGACAAGTCTAGCCACAAAAGCCTGCTGGGTATTGAAATTGCAAGCTCCAAATCTCAAAACTTCAGACAGAAAGTAACCGAGGACAACACCTGTATTAGCTAGTCTTCTATCAATTTGACATGGGCTAGAATCATCTGAGAAAACGGAACCTCAATCGAGAAATATAAATTCTGGGTGTAAGCAAGCCTGTAGAGCATTTTCTTAATTAGTAATTGGTCTAGGAGAGCCAAGCCCATTGTGGGTGGGGCCATCTCTGGGCTGGTGGTCCTAGGTGCTATAAGAAACCAAGCTAAGCAAGCCATGGAAAGCAAGCCAGTAAGCAAGAGCTCTCCTCCGTGGGCTTTACATTAGCTTCTGCACCGGGTTCCTAGCCTGCTTGAGTTCTTATCCAGACTTCCATTGTTGAGGATGAAGGTGATGAGGGAATGTAAGTCAAATTAACCCTTTCCTCCCCAAGTTGCTTTGGCCATGGTGTTTCACCACAGCAAGAGTAACCCTAAGACAATACCTATCATTGACCCTTGGCCTCTACCTGTGCATATATGGACAAATGCACCCTCACATACATGTATGCACATGTATACAACACACACACACACACACACACACACACACACACACATACCCAGCTGATCACTGAAATTTATATGCTAAATGGAAGAATGTAAAATGTTGTCCTTCGTGGAGAGATGGAGAACCATGAAGCAGTTACACTAAGTCAGTGTTGATCTGCGTGGAAGGAAGTAAATTAGGTCTTTGTGAATAGAGTGGAGTCTCACTGAAAAGGGTCTTGAAGAATCTGAATTACAGACATTGATCATGGGGATTAAGAAGGCTCAGGGAAAATAGAATTAGTGAGCCCGATTCAGGATATAAAACATAGCGATGTTTCTTCCTTCGGTTTCTAACCTAGAAGACTGACACCCCAGGATGGAACGCTAATTCCAGAAGTAAATAATGATAATAAAAGGCGTAACTGTCAAAAATTTTTGAAGGGTTTCATGGAGACAGATCGCTATATTAGCACTGAATCTTAAGTTTCCACCTCAGGTTCTTAAGAAAAGTATGTATTAGCAATCCCAGTTATCTTTCGGAATTTATGGCGAATCTGCTGTGATAAAAAGACAAGCTCCTCCGGAGACTCCCAGTGACCCCGCCCCCACCCCACCCCCAGGCTGCATCTGTTCCACGTGGGTTATTTATGATGCAGCTGTCTGAGCAGTTGGGATCCGCATGGTGCTCCATCACAACACAAAACAAACAATTCCGCCCCACCACCTTGGCTCCCCTTATTTCAGACTGGAATAAAAAGGCACGCGAAGGAGAAAGCCTTCTCGTTACCCATTCAGTCTTAACGCACCGAAACTTTCAGGGTGACACCCTTTCTCTAAAAAGTGAGTTTTCTAAGATGAAGTCCATCCGAAACCACCATGGTATTTATTGATGTGTTTCCGTGTTTGTGAATGATCGCCCTGCAGGATATCCTCTCTAAGCTGTACAGCTGTTGATAATGAGTGTCTGCCCAAGTGTGGATTTCTTTTACAAACACATTCATCATCTATCAAACATATCGGCTGGCAAAGATTTTGTGTATTCCGGGACTTGTAGCGTCCTTTCTCCTCATGGTTCTGAAACCTACGAACACAGTCACATTGTTCCTGCTCTCTCTTCCGGGAAAGATCTGAAAGGTTGACTGTGTCTGGGAGATGACAGGATTAAAGCGCTTTATGCTGAATCCACAGTATGTAAGGAGCTCCGAGCTCTTTTCTAGATGAATCAGCTGTCTCTTTGTGCTTTACAAGCTAGTAAGTGAAAAATGCAAGAAAATCGCTCATCTAATCAATACTTGATGGCAAAGAAAACAAGGGGGCAAAATGAGATTCTAAGACAGTTACACCGCCTTCAAGAGATAAATGATTCAGATGGCTCACTCCGGGCTTAAATTGGGAGCTGCGCTTCCAGAAGAGCAGAGGGATGCTGGAGTTCACAGGAATGATTCCCAGGGTGGTGGGTAGATCTCTCTCAAATCATTCCCACCAAGAGAGCCAGAGGGCTATCAGACTGCTCCCAGCAGCAGCTGTCCAAGCAAAAGAGTCCAGATGAGAAGCGACATCTAGTCTGAGAGGTTCAGACCACCACGCCCAAAGCCCAGTTAGAACTGAGCCAGGCTGCAAGCAGTTAGGAGGGGTTACTGGCAGCAGTCACTCTTAGCTGGAACCTCTTTCCAGCTGGGCAGGAAATTGTAAAATCGTTTTATACTTTGGGTTCCTCTGTCTTCTAGAAGAGTAAGATGCCCATTGCTTGCAGATTAAGAGGATGCAGACGCGCCCTCCATGTCAGTTTCCTCTGGTTCACTTCCTTTACCCAGCCCTGCTTCCTTTGATTGCTTGGTGCTGCTGGGATTAGCTGTGGTCGAGGGTAGGGTGTCAAGTCATACCACTGAAAATTACGCCATGCAACGGACCTAGTGTAAGAGGTTTATTGGAGCAGGGGAGAGTGAAGGTGTGTGTCTGGGGGTGGAAACGTGAGGAAAGAATAGAGGCAGACAGACAAGCAGACAGGGAACAGGAGAGAAAGGGAGTGACATAAGAGAAGGGCAGAAAGTGGGGTTGGGGATTTAGCTCAGTGGTAGAGCGCTTGCCTAGGAAGCGCAAGGCCCTGGGTTCGGTCCCCAGCTCCGGAAAAAAAAGAAAAAAAAAAAAAAAAGAGAGAAGGGCAGAAAGAGCAGAGAGGCAAAACTTGGAAAAGAATGAGGAAAGAGACATGGGAGAGAGAGAGAGAGAGAGAGAGAGAGAGAGAGAGAGAGATATCTGGGGTGGCTGGGGCCCCTTTTATGTACTGCACACACATCACACGCAGGTGATGGCAGAAGCAACTGCTGGGTCCCTAGGAGCAAAGCAGGAATCCGTTTGTCTATTCCTTTCTCCTTTGTTGCATTTCTTCTCTACTTTATTGTCTTAGAAAAACGTTTAACCATTTCTCTTTTCTTGATTCTCTCATTCTAGTTTTTAATTTCATTTGATGTATGAATGTTTCGGCTCCCAGAAATCTGAACACTTACAGAATTCAGATAGAGAAAACACTCCTCAACTAAATAAGCACGATTGTGACCATCATCAGATAAAATTTCTTATAGTTTACCCCAAACATTGTCAAGAAATTGTATTGGAAATTTGGTATGGTAATGTAGTATCAGCCTCTGGGGTAGCTGAGCCAGCGGAGTCTTGAATTTGAGGCTAAGGACTAACATGAACAGCCTAGCAACACACCATGCCCAGAATCCAAACAAATAAATGAAAAGTTACAGAAGTATATACAGTTTAGCAAAACCTCACCCTGAGAGAACGTTAATGCACGGTAGAAACCCGTTAACCTATGTGATCTGGGGCATTTCACCCATCCCTTAATAATCTCCCACCATACCTAAAATGTTTCTGCCCTAGAGCTACTGATGATTTAAAACAAAAACAAAGGCAAAAACAAAACCACAAAGCAGGGAAGAGTTGCCAGGGTCTGGCAGCAGCTCACCTATGTGTCCTCAAAAGAATGAGTAACTGGCTATCTAATCAAATTAGACTGTCGATGTTTAGGGGTCACAAAAAAGATGAGGAGGAAAGGAGTTATCATTCATATGCTGAAAGGAGGACCTTGGGGGCAGGGGGCATTAGACAGGCCTCATCAGTTCTGTTTCTTAGGCTGCTAGGAACAGAAATGCAATTTACACCGGCATAATTGAAGAGAAGATTGATTAATCCAAAAAAGAAAAAGAAAAAAGTAAGTTCCAAACCGAACAGGAGGAGCCCTTGAAATAAGCAGCCAGGGCCCAGCCTCTGATAAGGTTTCACCCTATAGAGCAGCATCCCTCACTGCCTGTCAGGTCCTCCCACTTGGCCACAAATGAACTTCAAGAGTTCTTCTGAGCCTCATGGCCACTGGCACATCTAGAGAAGGGCTGGTTCTCCTCTTCAGATTTCAATCCACAAAATTCCAAAGGACGGACTCTGATTGGCCCAAACTTGGTCAATAATACCTCTAAGCCAATCGGCTCTGGCCAAGGATGCTTAGGCATATGTCTGGAAAAGAGCAGAGTGGCTGCCATTAGAATCGCATCTCAGGGAAAGGGAGAAAATGTCTCATTAGAAGCAATGGGGAACAGAGTGCTCTAGACAACTGCACATTGAGATGCCATTGGTCAAAGACCTTGGTCAACAGGGACAGGAACAGTGACCAGAGCACCAGGCCAGGGAAGACGTTGAGTTACTGCCAATGCAGGCCAAAGGTAAGGGAGGTGGAGAGGAAGTTGAGACTTCATTGCAGTTTTGCATAGCTCTGTTCCTATCTTCTGGCTTCTAAGCACCAGACATTGTTAAGCCTCAAACCATAGACCGCAGGCTCATAGATTTACAAACTGCACGTTTAAATGTTTCAATAAAAAACATCCCGTAAGTGTCTTAGCTTCCCTCAACCAAATGAGATTACAAACTATTATACCAGGTAGACTCAGATCCACGCCATGACCCCTTAAGAAGTGTGTCCTCCATTTCCAGGGTGACACTAAAAACTGGAACCAGGGAGAAATGGCAGCTAGATAGGTAGGTAAGCCACAGAAATGACAGAAACTCTCAAAAATAGCTCACCTGCTTCCTACCTTGCTTTTAAGTGGGCAAAACCTGAAGTAATTTCCATGATTCTAGAAAACATTTTTAACGTTGTCTCATAAAAAACTTAGGCACTATTGAAAGATTTTTTTTAAAGGATAAAGTGGAGATTGTATATTTTAAAATGTAAATGCATAGGAGGCTTTTATGTTATTACCCTTTTATTAAGCATGTGGGACCGCTACCCCAGAGCACCGTCCACTGGCCGTCTGTCTCCCTGCCCTGCAGGAGTTAATACTCCAGCTGACATTAAGTCCCCTTTGATGGCTGAAGAGATGGGCTGTTTGTCGGGTTTATTTCCATGAGGAATTATGCAGGAGGTTATCGTGCAGTCAAATAAACTTTTTTTTTTCTTCTGGGATATGTAGAAAGGAGATTCCAGAGGACTGGAGGGGCCCTGCTTTTCATTGAACAAAGTGATTTTGTTCTGAGGTTAAGTCTGTATGACCCAAAGGAGAGGCCGGTATGCAAAGAGTCATGCATTGACTTAAACAATAATAAATTGTGGTGCAGCATGGAGGGGAAATCTGTCCCCTCAAGGACACTGAAGACCAAGCAGTCTCACGGCTGTGCTTTCAAAATAAACCTTGTACTCGTCAAGTTTGAGGACTGGGGCTACGCTAGGAACTTTCGAAATATCAATACTTAACCCAAGCCAGTAAGTTACAATGCTTATAAAACAACCCTTAAAATTCCAAATGGTTAAGTAAACAAATGGAATATAAATCACCATAAATAGCCAATAAAATACAGAACCTAACAGTCAAATAATAAGTTTTTAGATCATAAAATCTGCCACACACAATATGGTGATTTCGGTGTTGTGTTTTCCAGGAGCCAGAGTCTTTTTAGCAAGACAATTTAGGAGCAGGCTGGCTCATCATTGCAGGGCCCATGAGACCCACGGAGGCAGGTGTGGTTTGTAAACACGTAAAACACGCATTACCATTCAGTAATTATTTTTGAGTTAATTAATTGCTTCAAAGGTTGCTAAGTTGATGAATACAAACAGGCAAGTACTAGCTTCCAGGAAAAAGAGCACATGGTTCTATCCATTCCTGTGTGGCAGATTTCAAATGAGGGGGTAGCAACTTTAATCCTCCAGACAGTTCTGGCTTTCTGGAGCCTCCCTGATTGCTGTCAAAGCGCCCTCAGTCCCTGCCTTCCTATTATGATCTTCTGCTACACCAGCATAGAAGTCTTGAGGTGAGAGCCTGTCTGACCACCTAAATGCCTTCCTCTCCCTGAGCCCCGCTAAGCCCTGTGTGTCCCAGGATACCTCCTTTAGGCTTTTACGATGGCTAGAGTCACATTCATGTAGTCGCCCTCCAGTGATGACCTGGATATCCAGCCGGTAACACCCACCGAGGTTATCTGTGGTTGCCAAGCCGCCTTCATCCTAAAAGATCCCTTTAAGCCTCCCAACTAAATGAGAATGGCAACTGTCCACTTGTACTGAACATGTAATTCCTGGCGTTCCCCCCGAAACTTTTCTTCTGAGCACGCTTCAGACAATGCATTGAACAAGAAGCTAAAAACTGAATCACTCGCTGGCCTCCGGGTCCAGTGTAATTCGTGCCTGCAGCTGGCAGAAATCTTGTATGTGCTTTCTTTCTCGGGTTGCTCAACAGCCACAAGCTGGTGGCTCAGTGTTCCCAAGGATGTGCTTAGGGCCTTCTGGGCCTTTGTTCCTTGAGAGCTTCCTGTTCCCTGATTCTTCGACTTTAATGACTCAGTAAATCTTCCCTGTCTCTGAGACTTCTGTGCCTCTCAAGGCTTGATCTCGATTCATTTAACACATTTTGCCATATTTAAATTAGCTGGGCTTTCTATATCTGGTGAAATTAGAGGCTCAGGAAAAAAAAAAAGTTGGCTTTGTCTCCTTGAACTATGAACTCAAGACAAGTGACAGTCAGGTGTTTACTCTAGGGAAGTAATTCCAAAAGCCAAGGGTTCCCCGGTTGGATTGTAGCAGAGAGGCACAGCCCTGTGTGGAACGTGGAGTGAATCTCTGAAAACAAGGAAAGAAAAGAGGGAGCTGTCGGGGATGCCTTTAGCCAAGAGTCATCAGATGTCGGGGTTGGTAGAGTCAACTGATCTGTTTTCTCTTTCCAGCTCCACCCCCTCACCCTTGCGTGCTTCCAGTTCGGGAGCCTTCTGGGTGCTACAGCAGCCTCTGCTCGCGTTGGAATCATTGTTCTGCACGTTGTGAAGTCAGTTTCCATGTACTCATCTGCTTCCACCTCCCGGGCGCTGTGATACTCCTTACACCGGACGCTTGGTCTCTCTGGTAATCCTTGCTTTTTGGTATGGGTGGTAGTTTGAACAGGGATGTCCCCCACAGACTCACGTGCACGAATGCTTTGCCCAGTAGTGAGTGGCATTATTAGGAAGTGTGGCCTTTTGGGGTCGGTGTGGCCTTGCCACTTGGAGGAAGTGTGTCGCTATGGGGGCAGGCTTTGAGGTCTCACATGCTCAAGTTATACCCAGTCTCCTGTTGCCTGCAGATCAAGATGTAGAGCTCTCAGCTCCTTTTCCAGCACCATATTCACCCGGATGCATTCCACCATGATGGTAATGGACTGAAACTCTGAACTGTAAACCAGCCGCAACTAAATGTTTGCCTTTGTAAGAGTTGCCATGGTCATGGTGTCTCTTCACAGCAATAAAACCCTAACTAAGACAGCATGAGTGGGTGTTGAGGGGAAGGGGGTTAGGGGTTGTTTGTCTCAGTGCTTGCTTTTTTTTTTTTAAAATAAGGTCTCTCTATATAGCTCAAGCTGGCCTAGAACTCACTATGTGGTCTTTGTTGGCATCAAACTTGCAACAATGCTCCGTGTCTGCCTGCCAAGGATTATGAATATAGGTTTATAGATATAGGTATATATTGACACACCAGACTCCAGGCTACACTTTTCAAATTCCTACTAACATCTCATCTCATTGGACCTCCTAGAGAAATAGAACATAAATACATGTTTAAGTCTCACCCATATTTAACCAGACTTTTTTGAATCTTTATAGCATTATGTACGACTAGTAACGTTATGATAGAAAGTTTAAATTGGCATTATTAAGAAAAATATGAACATAAATGGCTTAAAGAAAATACATTAACAAAGTCTTTTATAATTTTTTGAAACTTATTTTAAGTGCCATAAAATTATTAGAAAGAAAATTAAAAAAAAAACTTTTAAACTCATGGAAGAACAGGAACAGAAGATGGAGGGAGAGAGTCTTATACTACAATTCGATCTTAAATTCACTTCCAGTCCATCTTTATGAACATTATATGAAAACCCATTTCTGGATTTTATTGTCTATATTGCATAATACATGTAGTATTAGCTTAGTAGTCCACTTTATTACAACCTTATTGGGAGGAAAAGGAAGACCAGCCTCTTTAAAGTGACCTCCCCTGACTTTAAATAAGAAATGAAGCTGTCCCACTGTCTGTCCTTCTTTCTTTCTGTCCCTTTCGGGATGTTCAAGATATCAAAGTGAGGTTCTCTAGTGCAAAATTCCAGATATCCATAAGTCTTCTGAGAAGAGCTCTGTTCACCTGTGCATATAACACTGGAGACAAAAGGCTGTGTTATCGCCAGGACGGCATCAAAGGGCATCTTGAGAACGCACTCCTTACTGTTGGCAGGTGCAATGTGGTGAGGAAAGGCGATCAGGGAATTGAGAAAGAAAAGAGTGCATCCAGCAGTAGTGATTTGATGGTGGAAGTCAGAGCAAAATAGATGGCAGGTCACTTTGTTTTAAAGATAACCAGCTATGATGGTTTGAATGAGAGACATCCCCATGGCCTCATCCTGCTTTTAAAGATCTGATTTTCATCCCCAGCATCTACATAAAGGGGCTCATGACTGCCTTTAACTCTAGCCCCAGGGCTATAGATCACCTCTGGCCTGACAGCCCAACACACTGCCCCACACATGTGCAAACACATAATTAAAAGTAAGAAAATAAATTATTATAAAAAGAAAAGGGAATGAATCTTTCTGATATCAAAGCCAGGCACAGAGCCCCCACTGGCACGCGTTTCTTGGAAAGGGACCACAAGTTATCAAGCTTCCCGGCTTGTCAATGTTTGTTGATGAGAGCCTTTGACAGGAGTCAATCTGGCTGGTAGTTTTGGGGGTTTTTTCTTCTTAGAAAACTCCAGTTGCTTTAGCTGCTCAGAGTTCCTCATGAGAAGAAGCTGCGTCTTGAAGCCAAAGCCTGACCCTTCGAGCACCGTTTCACTGCATCCCCCTTGACCCTTTCTTAACAACCCAGAGTGGCCAGACCAGTGAGTATTTGGTGAGGAAGGAGTAGCCAACCTGAGAGAGATCAAGGTATGTAAAGAAGTCTTTACTATAAAACCCCAAAGACTCTGTTTACTGACCGTCTACTGTATGTCAGGCACTATTTCAATCACCCTGTCAAATAATCTCACAACAATTTTAGGAGCCAAGTAATAGTACCCTTAGTACCTGGGTTTAAAAGAACCCAGGTCAAATCCCTTTAGCAGTTAAGTGCAGAGGAACTGGAATATTACCCAATCTACAAACTGGATTTCACTTGAGTTATGTGCTAAAGATCTTCGCCTCACTTCTTGGAAGGGTTATACGTGGATGGAAAAGAAATTATAGAATCCTACCAGCTCAGAACCTGATGAAGGGTTAAAGGTCACGATGCAATTTCTCTCTGGTGGAAGATAAGGAAAGCAGACTCACAGAGGTTAAATGATTTGCCCAAATTACTCGGCTCTAGCTGTGCCAATTGTGAAGATCTTTCCTGATTGAAGAATTGGGGATTGAGATGTGCTTAATTGGAGATGAGATACTTCAAAGAGCAAAAGCCCTTTCGTTTCTTTCAAATATTTGAGGCTGTAAAATGCCCAGGTGAGAATATCTAAGATAACCCAGGGATTCAAAGTACCATGTGGTTTTAAGAAAGATTTCCTATCAATAACAATTGCTCCTTACTGTTTTTATCTCAGGGTCAAAGCAGCAGCAGAGCCCTGGGCAGCAGGAGGTCGAAATAGAATGTGTTTGACCCTAGCTGGGGCTTCCCTCAGTGACTTAACAAGTTAGTGGAACAATGACAGACAGAAAGGAGAAAGAAGAGAAGAGAAAGAAAAGATGTGTCCACTTAAACTAGCAAACAAGCAAAATCCCAAACACGTCTCCATTAGTTTGGAATGATTTTTCCATAGGAGCTCACACTTATTTGCTTTTCTTGTCTGAGAGTCAGAAATCCAAACAGACCAAAGCTACCCAGTAAGAAGTCAGAATTTACCACGGAGCCGCGGGTTTTGGTTTTGTTTTTTGTTTGTTTGTTTTTTTTTTCATGCAAAAGGAAACATTTAATAGACTTTTCAAATGCAAAAATTCTAGGGTAGCAAAGGCTTTTCAAAACTGAAAAGGCACAAGAAAGGCATTTATGCATTGGCTTTTGTGGACTCAAATACCAAGGTCCAGATAGTTATGTAATTAACATTACTGGGGGAGAAGGGGAAGGGGAAGGAGGATGTTTTTAACTATTTTGTTTCAGCTCATGTAAAGTTTTGGTAGGAATAGGGCCTGAAAGATGGATAAACACGGTCCATAGTGGCTTTCTCATGTAGGGAATCCCTCCAGGTGGGACGGACACTCTCTCAGAGCATCTGAGTAGGCGTAGAGATGAGCATTTGATTGTGGTGTCTGCCTTCCAACTCTGGAGGTTTATGGATAAAAGCTAAAGTGAAAATGTGAGAAATTGACAGTTTAATTCATATTCATATGACACAGCAAAAATGCTATCGGCAGTGACCTCCGAGAAGAAAAGAGATGGTTCTCAGGACAGGGCAGAATTTTGTCTGAACAGAAGGTGCAGTGGTTTGGATGTAAAATCGTTGCACACACACACGCACACGCACAGCCCCAGGCTCATACGTTTAAACATTTAATCCCTAGCTAGAGACACTATTCAGAGGAGACTGTAGGACCTTAGGAGGGGAAATGGAGGTGGGGGTGGGATGGGAGTCTAGTAGGAAAAACCGAGTTGCTGTGAGGTAGGGCCTAAGTGGGATAGGCCATCACCACTTCATGTCTGTATTTCCTGATCCACTGAAGCAGGCAGCCTTATTGTCCCACTGCCAAGCACCCTGAGCTGCCTTTCTTTCTCTGACCATGATACATTGTATTCTGTTACACCATGGGCCAAATGACCTTTGTGCCAATCCCAGGTGTCTTATCTTAGCAATAGAAAGGATAACTGATCCTGAGGAGCGCCATACTTCATAGAGTACACAATCAACAAAACCGGGACTTGAGTCATACACACAGGAATACAGCTTTTATTGTTTGTCAACTGAAGCCCAAGAGATGAGGTCATCTGTGCTTGTTTGCAATGCTTCAAATATTAACGTTATCTCCCTTGGGCTCCAGCTAATCTACTTAACAGATCCTCAGTTGTTCATGAACTAAAAAGTCCAGTAAATGGGGAGAAAGGAAGAAAAAATGGAGGGAGAGAAGAAGGGAGGGAGGGAGGGAGGGAGGGAGGGAGGGAGGGAGGGAGGGAAAACTATTATCAGTGTTGTTCACATGTTCTCAAGCACGTCTGTGCATATTATACCATAATAGCATTACATCATGACTAACTAGCATGTGCCAAGGATTTCATGATTTTTAGTCACTACTTATTTCTATGAATATATTGCCTACGTAGATGTCTGTACACTACGTGTGTGCCTGGTCCCCACAGAGACCAGAAGAGGGCATAGGAGCCTCTGGAACTGGAGCTAAGGGGCACATGGGCACTGGGAACTGAGCCCACATCCAGCTTTTGTTCTGATGGATGTAAAAGTATATTCTTTCTCGGATGGTTAACCACAAATGACACAACCAAAACATGTCAGAATAGGAGAAAAGAAGAGAGGGCTCCCTGCCTTAGCATCGGGGCACCGTGGGTCATGAGAGGCCTGAGAAACAGCGTAGCACTGACCCCAGGCTCCACCAGACTCATCAGATGCCTGTGCTGTAAGGGAGTAGGTTGCGGTTTTTTGTCCTTCGTTTCTTTGATTGTTGCCTTTCAGTTTCCTCCTGTGAATCACATTGGACCATTTCAGATCAGGTGATGATTTTAAAGCCTGTCTCCTGCCCATCCAATCACCAGGTCCAAGTCCTTTCCTAAAACACTTCAATGCTGTTGTAAGACACACACACACGCACACACACACACACACACACACACACACACACACTTTGAAGAGAAGAAAGGAGAGGCAATCACCCAAGGAGTCACACGCTGAGCTACATACGTTTTGACCTCTCCAAGCATCATCTGGTACAAAGAGTCAGTGGTGAGCCCCGAACCCCCAGCTCCCACTCAAACTCAGGCTGCGGTGACAGAGAAACCCAAGTTTCTAACATTTACACAAAACTGCCTACTACACAGAATAGACTTCTTGCCCCCCAGATGCTAACGAGACACCCATGAAAATTCAGGAAGCTGAGACACCAGCACTATACCCATCTCCAATCTCTTCCAAATTTCCTGAACCCAGTGAGAAGCTGCCCAGGGTCTTTCCTTGGAAAGTACTTCAGGCACATTAACAGCTTCCCGACTGAGCCCTGCTGCCTCACAACCAAAACCTTGTGCGCCACTCAAGGCCAAGGAATGAATATTTGGACATTTGTTTCCCAGTGTGTGCTGGGATTGTTTCTCAGCCGGGCCTCCCACCCTTCAGGGGACCTGCAAGCTTACGTGGAGAACCCTCTGTGCCTGCTGCTGTTGTGAGTGTTGGCTCGGGTTAAGAGGGAGGGCACGGCTGCACTGGAGGCTCCTCTGCTGGTTGTCTGGTTTCTGTTTTGAGGCACTGAGGGTGTTAACCCTCTTTGGTCTCCGCATGATGCCTGAGCATGCTTGGAAAAAGCTGCCAGAGAAGCAAAACTGTCTCTTTCCCAGTTGTGCTGGCGTCTGTGCTGAGACAGTTCTGCGGCTCTGAAATGGGACAGATTTATCTGTGTCAAAACCTATTCAGAAGCCAACAAATAGCACCCGAGTCTAAGTCCTTCCTCCTATTCTGAGCCCTGGCTGCTTTTCACATTCATATCTTTTATAATGCCTTCATTCTAGGCCGCCTGGTTTCGCATCTTGGTATGTCTTATCTTGGCGGGGGAGAGGGGGAGGGAGGGGTGTGACATAATCTTAAATATACTAAGTGAACAATAATTTTTAAATGAATTAAAGAAATCTTAAAGCAACATATATTTTCAGTCTGGATGCTGTCAGTCATGACTGCATGGGAAATAAATGGGTCCTATTTACACTTTAGCCCAGAGAAGACTTAACTGAAAACACCCCTGGCTATCAGTCAGAGACACCATGGCTGCTCCTGCCCCCAGACCATACCATAGATAGAAATAAGCCTTGAAACCTACATCTTTGGAAAGAAGAGGAACAGTCACTGTGATCAACACCATAAGGACCACATAGGGCTCTGCAGTGGCATCAAAGTAACTGTACAACATTTACCAACAGCGGTGACACGAGAGCTGGCATTACCACGGCCATCTCCTATTCAGAGACAGGCAATGTGGATAAATAGGAAAATATTGGTTAGATACAGAGGGATAATAGAGTCCTGGAATGAAATACACAGGAAATCAGCAAGAGATATTTACACCCATAAGCAAATTTCTTCAGGGTCATTTGCTCTTCTGAGACCAGAATGCAGCTAAGCCGAAGCCTTGTTTTTCATGGCTCACTCTCTAGGTCCTTCTCACCAGCGGAGGAAATTAAAGGTCAAATGACTTTTTCAGGAAACAATTTGTCTGCACTGTCTAGGCTGTTCACTGAAAAGGAATGTATCGAGCGTTGATTACGGACTCAACAAAATCAATGCTGGGCATCTATGCTGACTCCAAAGATGTCCCCCTGCCCATGGGGTTTATACTCTGTTATGGTGAATCAATTGTCAACCTGATGGGATTTAGAATCACCATGGAAACAGGCTCTGGGCTTGTCTATAAGGGATTAGACAGATCAGGTTAATCGAGGTGGGAAAACTCACCCTAAACGTGGGTGCTCCCATTCCACAAGTGAGTATGGGGTTGGATAATAAGGAGAAGCCACCTGCCTGCAGGTATTGTCTCCTGGTTGTAGATACAATGTGACCAGGTGCTTCAAACTACTGCCACCATACCTTCCCCCAGCACCAGGGACTCTAGCCAGTTGAACTGTGAACTAAAATTAAACCCTTCACGTCTAAAGTTGCTTTCTCAGATACTTTGTTTCAGTGACAACTGGTACCACTCAGATACACCCCATGTCACCCCCTCCTCTTTTATCTGGGCTTTCACTTCTGACAGAGGATGGCTCTATTGGCCAACAGAATGTGGCTGAAGTAAAACCTTTGTCATCAGTGTTTAACAGTTTCAGCCTTCCTCTCCCTGGAGTCATTGCCCTGGAAGCAGCTGGTAAGTTCAAATGTCCTGAGATGGTCATACTTTTAAACTCAGTTAACCATGTCAAAAAGCAGAAAGACAGATGCCAGCAATCCTCAGCTGGCCTGAGAAACTTAAGCAAGGAGCCATCTTGGATACATGGGCAAACAGGCCTTTGGATTATTATAAACTCTACCATCTGACCATGACCACACGAGAAACCTCAAGCCCAAGTTTCTTTCCCTCCCCAGCCCACCTCACCCCAGGCTTTCCTCTCAGAGAGAGGTCAATTGTTGCAAATCTCCAAGTGTGGGGATGATTCGTTCACACTGGTAAAGTCAATGCTGAAGAATTGTTTTGTTTCTATTAAAAATCAAAAGACTTTTCCTTCAGAAAAGCTGCACACCCACAGGGAGGAATATAAATGCCCCCTACAGAACTCAGCCACAAATACAAAAGACTGCTTCAGGAAGCTTGTCAGAGTGACACCCGCCTTGCCCAGGAAAGAAGCCAAATTAACGCTGGCATTCAGCGAAGGACCGGCTGTGGATATCCAGAGAGTAAAGGCAGAGCCCAGAAGCACTCATGAAATGCAGAACAGAGAAGTGAGCAGAGAGAAGTGGCAAAGTGCATTCTAGAAAAACTGTCGCATGCTCACATGGAAAGGATAAACCCAAAAAACTCAAATTAAAGCAAGATTTTATTTGTCAGATTTCAAATCCTATTTTGACGACAGAACTCAAGCTCGCAGCAAGTGTAACTATATGCCTTGCTTGCAGACATATATGTGTGAATATCCAGTCTTCCCAAAAGACAGCCACACCACAGCCTTCGTGGTTACATCATATTTACTAATTTTTGCATTGCTAGGAACATAACCAAAGGAATAATCTGCCTTTTCTGGGGAAAAAAATTGTATAAATTTGTTTTTTCTTTTCTTTCTTTTTTCTTGTCTTTTGGAGGGGTTGTATTTTTTGCAGATTTATGTGTCATAGTGTAAACTGAATATAATAGGGGCCATTTAAATTCTATGATGCTATAACCACAGTAGATATTCAAAATAATTAACAAACTACATAGTACGAGCACAACCAACTCACAATTATATCCAGCATGCCAACCAATCCAAACAGGTTACTAACTGATCATAAAAGAGGCAAAAGCCATTCAGTGTGAAGATACAGTCAATTTATAATAAGCCATAATGCCGCATAATAACTAAATACCAACCTAGGGTCCTTTATCAAACTGAAAATCATGCAAATGTTAAAAATAATGTTTTGGGGACTGGAAAGATGGTTCCAAGGTTCTGTGTTGGTTTGGTTCCCAGCACCCATATGGTACTTTACATCACACAAATTACAGGGCATCCGATGCCTTCTTCTGGACGTCATAGGCACAGTATACAGACATACATGCAGGTAAAAATGCTCATACACATAAACTAAATACATGTTTTAAAATAAGGTTTAATATAAAAAGTTAAATTTAAGGACTGTGTGTAAAATGATGTAATTATACAGGTGAAGGCAGGTACAGGATAGAATGAGGCCTGTCATTGGACGAGAAGGAAAGATGGGCAGGAGAAAAGTTTTAGAGAGGGAAAGAGACTGGAATAAGAGGAGAGGGAGCAGCCGAGAGAACATGGAGGCAGATGTTAAGATTCCTCTCTGCACATTTACAGGTTGTTATGAATGTTCTTAAGGGATGGATGTGTACAGGGCTTTGTATGTCTAGGCAGGCAATTATATCTTATCAATTGGATCAGAGGTTATTGTGTTGTGTGTTCTTTCATGTGATAATTTAATTGAAGTTCAAGAGAGTGTGTGGTGGCTAGACACACTAGCCCGCCATGAAATTGGGACGTGTATGTCTGACATGGTGGCAACCTGCCTTGGGAACTAGCGGGGTAGAGAGATTATTGCCAGACTCAGAGAGTAGCCATTGTTAGTATGATGTGGGATGGGGCAAAGTGGGTGAGACAGTTTGCTGACTGAGATGAAGACATCTACCAGATATCTTGGGGCACTATGGTGCCATATCTAGTGCGGGGTAAAAGACAACAGTTTTTTATAATTTTACAGCAATAACTGAGGGTTTAGCTCAGTCATAAAGGGCTCTCTTACAATATATAAGTTCCTAGGTCAAATGCCCAGCAAAACAGAGAGAGAGAGAGAGAGAGAGAGAGAGAGAGAGAGAGAGAGAGAGAGAGACTGGTAACTTTCTTTAAAGTGATAATCTTAAATAACATATAATCTGTAGCACATACCTTATGTTCTGTGGTAGAACCTTCCCCTAAAGATTTCAGGGGCCCAATCACTGGGCAAGTAGTAGGTGGGACTTCTGGATCTGAGAGAGGAAGAGGGGAGACAGGAGAAAGATACTTCTTTTTGGACCAGAGAGTTGCTGGAGGACACGATGTAGGTAGGGGAGGCCCCTGGTTCAGGTGGCAGATCCACCAGGATCCGCCCTGGAGGATTTAACTTAGAAGGGCTTTCAAATTAGGGTGTTAGTTGTTGCACCCAGCGGTTGAGTTACCTGTTGATTCTAAACTAAGTTTGTGTGGTGTTTTCCTTCACGCAGTGACTCAGCTGGGTTCCAGAGAGAAAGGTACAGCGGCAAAGCGTGGGTTTGCGAGAAGTGCAGCCCAGCTAGCCGTGGAAATTTGGAAGCATGGGGTTGGTGTGGCGGTAACCCGCCTTGGGAACGTAGCGAGCCAGGTGAAGAAGAGATTTCCGAGCTCCAGGGTCAGAAAGTCTGGCAGGCTGAGAACAGGCTGGCTTGCCCATCAGTTGCCTTGCCAGCAGTAAGGTGGGATTCTTAATATTTCCCATTATGATGTTCCAACAACCTACACAAACATACAAAAATGTCCGCAAAAAAAGAAGGGGGAAGAAAAACAGGAAGGAAATACACCAAAATACTAACAGTGGTTGTCCTGAGTGATGAGATTTTTAGTGACTTTTATTCATTTTCTCTCCATGTACCATTCTGTTTTTCAAATTTCTGTGATAAACATGGACTAATTTTTCATACGTTTTCAGAAAAAATCATACTATGTGAAAGAAAAATAAGATTAATCAGAAAACTTTGGTTGGTCACAGTGTATAAGGCTGTAGCTGGATTGATTAGTAAAAGGAATGACTAGGGATGATGTAGGGAAGCAGTTGGAACTCCAGGACAGGAATAAGTGAACATGAACAGAGTAACTAAACTGCTTGAGAAAGGAACACAGAGAACACTAGTGTCAGATAGAAGCCACTGTGACTTCAGGAAGGGACAGTAGGCAGAAGCTTCTCCGGGTCGTCCTGGCAGTTGGATCACCCTGCACTTGATATAATACTAGTTACGTTTCATTGCTGTGATTAGATTACCTGACACAGACAACTTAAGGAAGGACAAATTCCTGTTGATTCAGTTTCAGAGAAGTCCATCCATAGCAACCATCAGCCAGTGTCTTAGTTAGGGTTTCCATTGTTCTGAAGAGATGCCATGACCATGACAACTCTTATAAGAGCAAGCATTTAATTGGGGCTGGCTTACAGTTTCAGCAGTTCAGTTCATTATCATCATGTCAGGGAGCATGGCAGTATCCAGGCAGACATGGTGCTGAAAGAGCTCTACAACTTGATCCAAACGACTTCATCCAAACGCGCATCTACAGGAGACTGGGTTCGTGCAGGCAGCAGGAGAGATGCTCTTCTGCAGTGAGTGGAGCTTAAGTACTAGGAGCCCTCAGAGCACGCCTACACAGGGATGTACTCCTTCCAAGACCACACCTACATCAACAAGGCCACACCTACTCCAACAAGGCCACACCTCCTAGTAGTATCATTCCCTAGGCCAAGCATATTCAAACTACCACAGCCAGAAAATAAAGGAATAAATAGCGAATGCTGGCATCTACTATGGGACCGTGAGATGATGCTGCCTACATTCAGAAGGGGTTTGCCCCATCAGCTCATCTTTTCTGGAAACAAGTCTCACAGACACACCAAGGATGTACCTTATCAATCTCCTAGGGGACCTCTTCTCCCTAAGCTGTAGAAACAGGAAAAATGAGGAGTAGCCCACAAATGCGTGTTTAATGACGCCGAAACAGCAAAATCCATGTGTATTGTGTGAGAAGTGTATGGGTATGGGCATGTGTATTTGCTTGTGTGTGTGCAAAAGTATGAATGTGCTCATGTGGTCACACCCACAAGCAAATGCATTTATAAAGAACTCTAATTCCAGGAATCTTCATTCCTCCGCCTCATACTCTGAGGAAGGCTCTATCAATCAAACCCAGAGCTTCTTCAGTACATGACGAGAAATGCAGCACAGACTGTTCAGTGACTCCCAGTCACTCCGTGGTCTTAAACTATTTTCTCGGTCCCTTTCTCTACCTGTCTTCTTCTGAAAGAGGACAGCCCACTCCTCTTCAATTACCTCTTTAAATGGGAACAGAGATGGCTGGAGTTAATAGGCATGACTCAAAGATTCCAGATGAGAACTTTCAGTGGCGATAGTTTTCATCTGAGCCTAATAGGCGGCTCTTAATCTATAGAAATGCTATAGTCGAGCCAGATGGGTGGAGAAAGCTGACTACTGAAATCAAATCACAGACGCTGGCACGCTGAAAGACTACACCTGCCCCCGAGACACGGTTTATTTGCATGTAATGCCAGCCAAATCAATCTCTCCATCTTAATCAAGAGGGAATTACAGGCCTCAGCAGAGAGGCATCGCTCTAGATGATTGCATCGGAGTCCTTTTCAAATGATGCGTACTGAGCTGAAATGTTTAAACAGATATGAGATGATGGGGAAAATGTTAGAAACCAGCTTACAGATTGTATATGCCAAGAGTAGCAAGTGATTCGGGCTGTCATGTGCCTGCACACATTACTGATGGATGGCAAGTCCCAGTCCCAAGGTCAGGGAAGGAAGAGGGGTGGCATTGTGGATGTGCACAGAATGTTTATAATTCTAAGGTAAAAATGTCTAATTTTTTCTTCCTGCCAAAATACCCCTCTCTCTCCCTCTCCCTCTTCCCCCTCTCCCCCTCCCCCTCTTTCCTTCCCCTTATTCCCCCCTCCCTCCTCTCTTCTCTCTCTCTCTCTCCCCAGACAAGGTCTTGCTGACCTTGGATGTACTGTAGCCAAGAATAAATGGATTTCTAATTCTCACCTCTACCCACTGAGTGTTGAGATTTTAGGCGTGTGCCACCAAGCTTAATTTACACAATGCCTAGGACTGGACCTAGGGGAATTTGTGTGGACTAGGAAAGTCCTCCACCATGTAGCCTATATCTCAGCCTAACTTTTATGTTGCCTCGAGGGGGAAAAAAAGCCCCTTTCAATTACCACATTGAAAAACTATAGATTTGTAACTGGCCAAAGAGCCCATGTAGGGAGGAGCACTCTGACCCCTGGGGACTTGTTCCTGGAGTTCAGACCCCTAGTAGAAGTAAATAGAATTAAGGGGGTGGGGGGCAGGTAGTGAGAACAGGTCAGAAGACATTTATGGGAGCCCAAAGTTTTATCAATTCTTTTCACCCACTTGTGTTTGCTCCCTAGTGTGTATCCCAGTATTTGAGGGGAAAGACCTACTTAAATTGAGCAAGACCGAACTGGTGTCTGTGAATGAGGGAACGTGATTTTCTTCATTTCGGTCACAGGCTGCACCAAAGGGTAAGTGCAGCTGAAGGAAGGCTGTCTTAGTGAAGGGCAAGTGCTCAGTTCCTTAACTGAGATGCAGAGAAGCCTGGGCCTGAATCACCCCAGCCTCAGCCTAAAAGGGCTTTGTTTATGTGCAGGCGTCTCCTTCCCTCCCTTGACAAGATAAACACTCTCTGCAAATCTTGTCGAATCTCCCTGGCTTCTTCTTTTGGTTATTTCCTGGTACTGTTAAGTAAGTACGAACAGATTTCTTGTTTGGGAATGATCACACAACCTGAATTAATCCATTTTCCCTGGTCAGACGTTTGTCTCGCACATGGGTTACCCATCAAACTGCTTTGAGAGACTACTCAATTCACACCGTGAGACCAGTGTCAGTCAGGACCCCTGGAGGACAGGGAGGTCCCAGGTACTCAGAGCAGACGTGGTGGGGAGGAAGTAAGGCCGAGAACCCTCTATCTCTGATCTTAGACGAATCTATGTCATCAAAGCTGAGTCCCACTGGACCCTGAGCTTCTCCCACAGTGAAAAGAAGACAGATGTCCAGGGACCTTGAACATATTTTCCAGGCAGGAATATAGGTAGAGAAGGTCAAGAAGACCTTTCACAAAGGCTTTTGAAAGTTGTACACTAAAAATAAAAAAGCAATTGAAAAGAGGAAAGCTAGAAAGTCAGCCACCAGGGCTGCAGACTCAGGGGTACTCCAGAGTGGAGTGACCTATGACTCATGACAATAAAATGTGCCTCCCCTGCCCCATCCCACGAGGATTTAAGAAGCTAAACAGACAGGCAAAGAATGAAGTTATACATAAGACAACACGTGATGTTTGAGAAAACACACACTTTGCAAATGAAGGAGCCAAAAGGCCTGCCCTGGATAAGAAACAGGTTGTTACTGTTTGTTCAATGTGTGATAAACTTAGAGGCTAGGGTTTTACTGCTGCGAACAGACACCATGACCAAGGCAACTCTTATAAAGGACAACATTTAATTGGTGCTGGCTTATAGGTTCAGAGGTTCAGTCCACTATCATCAAGGCAGGAGCATGGCAGCATCCAGGCAGGCATGGTGCAGGAGGAGCTGAGAGTTCTACATCTTCATCTGAAGGCTGCCAGCAGAATACTGACTTCCAGGCAGCTAGGATGAGGGTCTTAAAGTCCACAGCCACAGTGACACACCTACTCCAACAGGGCCACACCTTCTGATGGTGCCACTCCCTGGGCTGAGCATATAGCAACCATCACAGAGGGCATCGGGGTTACATTAAGCCCCTTCCTTCCTCCCTCCCAGAGCTGACAGCTGGCATCTGCTTGTTCAAGGCTCTAGGAGTTATGAAGCTTTGTGTCCTAGGCCAATGGAGATGGGGAGTCTAGGAAGAGTGCAACTTACAGCCTATGGGAGAAGAGGACAGAAATTAAAAACAAAACCAAAAAAATAAATCTTGCACCAAATCATTGCATCCATTTTTGTGTTTGTTGCTTTGATACCTGCCCCTTTCTGAGGTATGTGCTGCTTTGAGGGCTGCACAGCTCAGCAGTCGAGAGCCCCCGTGCTTCTCCAGACGACCTGAGCATGAGTCCCAGCACCCACGTGACTGCTTACAACCCTCTGTAATTGTAGTCCCAGGGACCCAGCAGCACCTCCGGCCTCTACAGGTACTGCAAGCATGCTGTGCACACCCATACGTGCAAGCAGAACCGCCTATAGACACAAAATAAAAATAAATAAAGCTCTCTGGGATTCCTACATTCTCACAAGTCTTTTCCAACACCTGTGAGGTGTAAAAACCCCAACCCTTCATCTAACTCTTCAGTGAAGCAGTTCAGTCGAGCTAACAAATTCTCTCTGTCCCTGCCTACATCCTTCCTAGGAAGTGTACCCTTGCTTGACGAACTGTCTGTTTCTGCTGCAACTGTGTGTCTCTGTCTAGTGGGAGCCAAGAGCCTGGAACCTTCTGCTAGCACCTTCCAGGTGCACAATCATCCTTGGCAAAGAGCGGCTGTCCAAAACACAGGATGCCCTCCACCAAGCACCTCACACAAACACAGCCTCAGCCTACTGCATTGAAAAAGAGTAAACTGAAGTGAGGGGCCCTCACACACCCATGGGTGTCTTCCATTCTTCCCCCCATTTTTTATTCCTTCATAGAAGAATACCATTGCAACGTTGCCACTGAATTCTCCCCCTTAACAGGGTCTCATGTCTGCAGCTAGTGTTCATTGGCCTTGTCCACTGCGGAATCACCCCTCCACACTTTCACCCCCTACCCCCTCCCTCCTCCTCTACCATCATATGATCACCAGACACTGGCAATTATACATCTTGTCTGCCTGGGCTTGCCGATTTCTCCCAGTGTCTCTGCTCACCAGTGGCCCATTTGATTAACTACTGGAAGGACTACAGAGTAGGACTCCCTTCCTCTGGCTGCTAGTTTCAGCTGAAACTAATCAGGCAATGGATAGATGAGAGGGTGAATGGGCAGAGCACAGTCCCCAGAACCAAATCTCTCCAGTGATGCGCTAGTCCACTTATGTTGCTATAATAAAATGCCACAGACTGGGAAACTTCAACATCAGAAAGTTATTTCTGTTTCTTTAAGTTATTCTGTTTCTGAAGGCTGGAAATCCACCCTGAAGCTGTTGAGAGATGTTTGCTTTATCCAATACCCTCAATGTACAAATGCCTGCCTTCTTTCTGTGTTCTTGAGTAGAAACCTTTCCCCCTAGGTGCACCTGCCTGGAGTTTCTCTCCATGTCCTAATTAGTCTAGATTAGGGTCTAAATGACCTCCTAATGTCTCCATCTCTGAGTAGACTTGTGCTCTGAGGCTCAGGGGTCAGATGACATTTGAGGGCAAACAGCTCAGCCCACAATACTGCTTGGCCAATAAAAGTATCAGGTTCCAGGCCCAAGTTTTAGGAAACAGAAGTTCTACTTCCTGTCCCCATAATGCTTGCCCTTAAAATCCAACAGCATTGCTGTCAGGTCAGCTGACTGCATGAAGAGGTCACACGCTGTTCCAGCTGTCTGTCCCTGCCACAGTCCGTCAAGCACCTCGGGTGAGAAGCTCTCAAGATGTCTCCCATCCTAACCACCCTCTGAAGACAACCATGTAACAAGCCCTGAGTAAGAATCTTCAGGCCACATGAAGACAATTCCCAGAACTCTGACAAATAATAAAAGAAGAGTTGTCTCTTAAGCCACTGGCTTTAAGGATGGTTTCCAATGGAAATTAATAAATGGGAGAGGCATTTCTGCAAGAAATACAACTGTATCGTCGAAAATTAATACAACTGCAAATAAGAAACAAAACTCTTCCAGCAAAAACCACACTTGTGTAGGCAGCTAATCTCTAAGTTTTGTAAAGCTCTACCAATTTCCAAACCCTCGAAATGCCCTGATAACACCCTGTTCTTTCATGGGTTTGGCAAATGCATCCTTCACTCCAAGCATCCCAGCTCCTAGTCGGAACAAGAAAAAAGCTGTTGAATTTTCTTAAACAAAAAAATTCAAAAAGTAATCATACCAAGAATCGCTTCCTGTTTTTCTTTATTCCCATGAATTTTTTTTCCTGGGGATAATTTATTATCTGTTAGTATCACAGGCCAAATATTAATCATTCAAAACAATGTTTCTACAGAAGTGGGGAATGATACGGGCCTTCGGTGAGGGACTGTGTGCGTTTAGTGATCACTGCTCTTTAGGTTCTTAATCTTCTTCAATTTGCCATTCAGTTTGTTTCTGCAGACGTTCTATCTCCTTCGAATGGTGGTCAATCTCCTCTTCATGGTGTTTCTTCAGGGCAGCTAGCTGTTCTCTAGCCTTCTCTCGGAAGTACCGATCCTCTTCAGCCTTCTCTCCTTTTCCGAAGGGCCCACCAGCTTCTTGGATGGAGCCAGCGCCCGTATCCATGCTCTCCGCCGAGTCAGAGACTCATTGTTTGCAGCCTGGGGTTTACAGGACCCTCATACCCCGGACACCGGGCCGAGCCGGAGCTGCCCACGCTGAGCCTGCCATTATCTTCAGCGCTGCTCCTATTCCCTTAAATTTTTACCTTTAATACCTTTAACTAAGACAAACACATCATGCTCACACACACACTCACACACAGACACAACATACTCACACACTCTCACACACACACACAACACTCTCTCTCACACACACACTCACACACAAACACACACACACAGACACACACACACACACAGTGGTGGGTGGGTTGGAGGAAGAGAGGGGAGTAAAGAGAGGGAGAAGGAAAGAGAATAAATTATTTTTTTAATATTTTTTAAATATGGTAAGTCAAAATGCAAGACTACGTCTTGTCTACCCACCATCACAGTTTACTGACACAGTTCCTTTGAGCACTTTGCTAGGGAGAAGCTGTGGCCTGCTGCATCTGGGTTGTGCCATTCACTGCTAGTCCAGAAAAAGACAAAATTCGAAGTTAATTATCTTCCGAGCAAATATATTAACATGATCATAGGTCAAAAGAGAAAGCCCCATGCTGTAGCTCAGTAGCCACATGCTTGCCTGACATCTGAAAAGCTCTGGCTTCAATGCCCAGTGCCGAAAGCAAAAGCTCAGCCAAACATCCGAGATGACGGTCTGCTTTGTTCTCACGCTCCCACTGAAGGGAAGGATTTTCAGTGACCTCCCTCCTGTTTCTTCCTTTTCCTCTCCCTTCGTCTTCTTTCTGACAATCCTGTTGTTTATTCTTTTCTCTCCAGTGACTTTCAGTATTTCCAGGAAGAAGGCTAGCCCTTAATAGCTCACTAGGCCCTGTACCTGACTGACTCTGCTCTGTAAGTACAGAGAAGCACATACCGTACTGTCCCTGAGTCCCTTAGAGCTTTATAGTCAAGGAGCATGTGTGTGTGTGTGTGTGTGTGTGTGTGTGTGTGTGTGTGTGTGTTCTGCATGTATATATTGAATATATAAATATATATAATATGTTAAATATATTTAACTAAAACTGTAGTTAAACCTATTTTAAACGTTTGCCCTTATCTAGTCTCACAGATACTCTAGTTTTTCCCTTCAAAACACTAACAGGGCCAGTAACACGCCTTGGTGTAAAAGCACTTGTTACCAAGCCTGAGCATCTGAGCCGGATCCCAAGAGTTCCCAAGGTAGAAGAAGAGCATTAGAAAGTGGTTCTTTACATCTCCACATGCTCACCCGCTGTGGCGTGTGTGAGGCAAACACCCACACATACCCACATGCACATACATATTAAATAAATAGTTTTAAATCAGTTAATCTTTTTATATTCTGGCTAAGAATTATCTTTGTAAGTTCCATCATCTTCATCAGAGATCCCCAATACTGGGATGGGGAAACCAGGAGATCAGGAAATCAAGGTCATCCCTTGGGTCTGGAGGATGGCTCAGTAGGTAACAGTGCTTGTTAATGCAACTATGAGGACTTGAGTTCAAATCTCCAGTATGTGTGTTTTTCAAAAAATGGATATGGCTGCCTACACCTATAATTCCCACACTGGGAGGAGCAAGGGCTGGAAACAGATGGCTTCCGGGAACTGGCTGGCTAGACAGTCTAACTAAAATGGAGAGCTTTGGCTTCAACAAATGATCCTGTAACAGGGAAATAAGCAGAGAGCACTAACGAAAGACACTTGACTCCAATCTCTGACCTGTACACACATGGGCTGTCCTACTTACTTTTCTATGGCTGGGATGATTCACTATAACTAAGGCAACTTATAAAAGGAAGCATCTAATCAGGGGTTTGCCTACAGTTTCAGAGGTTAGTCCATGACCATCGTGGCACGGAGCATGGCAGCAGGAAGGCAAGCATGGTGCTGGAACAGCAGCTGGAGCTCACATATCTGCAAGTTGGAGGCAGAGACATTGAACCTGGCATGGGCTTTTGAAACCTCAAAGCCCACCTTCAGTGGCATACTTCCTCCAATAAGACCACACCCCTTAATCCTTCCCACAACAGTTCCACCAACTAGAGATCAAATGCCATTCTCATTCAAACCACCACACAAGCATGTACTTAAATACTCGTGTGCATGAAACAAGACAGAAAGATAGTCATCCTTAGCTATACAGCAAGAATTAAATCAGCCTGGGCTAGAGGAGACCCTACCTCAAAAACAAAACATTAAACTGTAACCATCCCATCTGGCAGGAATGAGTATATTATAAAGAGACACTTGTGCTCCCCCACACCATCCCACCCCACCATACCCCACTCCATCCCCATTGGCTGCCTGAGTGCTGGAAGAATGGACCCTAAGAAATAAGTATTTCCCCTGGAATCTCCTTCTGGGAAGGGAGAGGGCAGCAGCTCTGGGCATCGGGAGAGGAACTTGATTGGCAGGCAAACATACCTTGGTGGCTGTTTGGTCGAGCATATCTCTTGATTTCTATCTAAACCCTGTTCTCCATTCGGACCCAGAACACAGGCTTGGGTCGAGTCTCTGGATCTCTTTTCCTTCTTTCCAACATGGCTGCATTGAATAAATGTCCTTTCTGATTTTCACTACTAATGTTGGTCCTGTAATTGGCTTACTGAGGGCAGGTGGTTGAACCTGGCTTGTTGAGGTTTGAGCTGCAACCTCTAAAGCTGGAAACTAAATGCAAACAAAAATAGTACCGTATGGATTGGAATTCAAAGGCATCTGAGGAGTGCTCTACTCCCAACCCCACATTCTGTCAGTCTCCTCCCCTATAACACCCAGACTGCACCCTTGGCAACAAGGAAACATCCCTTTACTGTCCAGAATACCAAACCTCTCCTCCTACCTCTGAGGTTTTCACCCACACCCATACATCGCAGTTTGGCCCAGGGCCCCTTGTGTGCTCTCAAGAAGCCAAACATGACCCAGGGCTCCAACTGCATATGTAGCAGAGAATAGCCTTGTTGGGGCACCAGTGGAAGGGGAAGCCCTTGGTCCTGCCAAGGTTGGACCCCAGTGCAGGGGAATATGGGGGGGGGCAGTAAGGGGGATGTATGAGAGGAATACCCATATGGGGGAGGGGGAAGGGAGGGGATGGGGGCTTATGGACAGGAAACCGGGAAAGGGAATAAAATTTGAAAAGTAAGTAAAGAAATATATCTAATAAAAATTTTTTTAAAAAGGGGGTTGGGGATTTAGCTCAGTGGTAGAGCGCTTGCCTAGCAAGCAGAAGGCCCTGGGTTCGGTCCCCAGCTCCGAAAAAAAAAAAAAAGCCAAACATTTCCTTTCCTCGGTTTTGGAAATAAACTCCTGCCTTCACCAGACAATACAGAGTTCTACAAATGCTGAAGCTGTCCCTGGCGTTACTATCTCGCTACACGTAGGTTCCATGTCTCCCGAAATACTGTGGTCTTTTAAAGGTAAGAGTCATATTTTGTGTAACTTTGTCAACAGAGGCTGGCACGATGCTCAACGCTAAGTGCTTGAGAGATGTCTTCCAGTCATTCTTTGATTGCATGTGTGTAAACTGTTTGCTTTGCTTATTGATTAGACAAGATCCAAATGACAGTTAAGCACTTTACTCTGGTGACCTTGGTTTTCCTCTGACCCTCTGACAATATATAAGACTCAGCAGGGTTTACTGGCCACTCAGTCATTAAATACTTGGCCAGCGCACACAGCCTGTGAAGGCCACCTGAAGCTCTGAGAGGTCCTATTTATTAAACAAATCGTGTTTGTCTCTAAAGGCTGACACTTGATAGCCCTGGGAAGGTACCAAAACAGTTTCTAGAGAAGGAGGAAAAGCCACTGAAAAGAGAGAAAAAATGTTATTTTGTTTTCCATATCCCCTAGAGACCTAAAATCAGCGTCCCCGGTGAAACATCTTGGGATTAGCTGTTCAACATGTGTGACCACAGATGTAAAAACCACTGAACTGAGAAGTAGCTTGGGAACATATGACAAGGCATTCAGTGGACTCACCTCTCAGGCACAGGATGGCAGCAAGAGGATTCTAAAGACCCCGAGTGAAGCGGAAGGGAGAGGTGAACAAGCGGCCAGCAAGCAGAACCATATTGTCAAATCTATTTTGTGTTTACTAATAAGTGTAAGGATTTGCGGTAGATTTTACACAGATCTTAATAATATTGCTAAATTGGGGGGGGGGACCAAAAATTGGCAAGTTGAAGCAATGCTTTTTTTTTTTCATCATTTCTCCAACAGCTAAGTATTTTAACATTTTAACATAGTATGCAACCCTACGCACATAGACAACACATTATACCTTTTACTTACATGCTATGGGCCTGTGTGGTTGCCTTTGAAGACTCATTTTATAGATAACTGAGATGGAAGTGGGTAAGGTAACTGACTCTCCATCACAAAGATGGCAGATCCCATGTAAGTAATTAATTAATCAAACACGATGGCATCCACCTTTAATATCAGCACTCAGGAGACTAAGGCAGGGATATCTCTCTGAGTTCACAGCCAGTCTGATTTACATGTCAGGTACCAGAACAGCCAGAGCCAGAGAGAGGCCTTGTCTATAAATTATATATATAATTTATATATTATATATAATACATATATATAACAAATAAATAAAAACTAAATAAGGAGGAAACCAGTTGAATCAGGGACTCAGTAGTTTGAGAATAAGAAAGAAGAGGACAAGAATGTTCTGTGCCTTCACATGCTGCACATCAAATGAGTCAGGATTCAAACTGTGTCGGGGGCTCACTTCACCCACTCTCTCCCACTTCACCCACTCTCCTGTTATCTGCTCCACACCATTATTGGACACTGAATCTATCAAACACAGCTTTTATGTACTCTTCACTGTGCATCTATTAAGTGATGCGTATTTTTCATGGCTCTGAGGTTACAAAAGAATAAAATGATCGATCTTGTTGTCAAGAAGATTCCTTTTACCTTGAGAGGCAACTGGGAAAAATAAATCCAGGCATGGTGGTGTGTCTGTGAGCCCATCACTTTAGAGGCTAAGGCTGGAGGATTAGAAGTTTGAGACCAGCCTGGAATACACAGAAAAGACTATCTCCAAAAAGCTAACACCGACACACACAGACACACACAGACACACACACACACACACACACACACACACACACACACACACACACACCAATTAGAACTGATAACAAAGTTTCAAAATATAACACCAACTTGCAAAGGTCCTTTGTATTTTTTTTTTTTTGGTTCTTTTTTTTTTCAGAGCTGGGGACAGAACCCAGGGCCTTGCGCTTCCTAGGCAAGCGCTCTACCACTGAGCTAAATCCCCAACCCCTCGTTTGTATTTTTAAACTGTAAACACCGATGGTGAGCGAGCTGCAAATGAGGTCAGCAAACATATTCCACTTATAGTTCTACCTAAAATAATGAACTTTAGAATAAAGCATTAGGTTTTTCATCTAGCAGTGCCCTTCCAATGAAGATATGACTACTGAACACCTCTACTGAGAAACGGACAAGGGCGCTGTGAAGCCATCAGGTCCAGCTCTCGCCACGCCATCTGTCTCCCTGGAGACTCCAGGATCTCCAGCCAAAGCCTGGCTTCTGTGAGCCCTTTGTTTCTCACTCCCCCAACCGGGCCAACCCCAGACCCTGCCTCAGCTCTTGCCTCTGCCCACTTCCTCCCTCTCCTTTACAAAGTTAAGAACCTTTCATCTCAGAGTTAGGAAGAGGGTTAGGAATATGCTCAAAATACACTGGATAAAATTCTCAAAGAATAAACACAAACGTTTTTTAAACAGGGCCTTGCATCTCTTCCTGTTGACCTATAACCTTTTGTTCTCTGACCCATTGCCTACAGTCTCCTGACCATAGCTTCAGATGTAAATTAAATACATCCCAATGGTACTAAAGTCTAGCCATTCATTAGAGAAGAATCAAGACTAATAGCCATCAAGTCTTTTCAGATCTGCTGCCCTAGGCCCTCACACTTGCCCTTCTTCCTGACTTAGATGCTTCTGCCTATTCCTTTACTTAATTAATCCCTACTCATCCTTCAAGGTCCAGCTCGCGCATCCCTCCCCCTGGCAAGCCCTTGCTTATTGGCTCCAATCGTGTATTTTGCATCCACTCACTGAACCCATCATATACAATGACCAGTATGTAGTTGTGTGTGTGGCCTCTGTCTCTCCTTCACAGGGAGCAAGTTCCTGAGCCAAGGCCCTGCTGTCTGCACTGTTTTCCATATCAACATAGTTGGACACGATAGTGCTTGTAGAAGTTACAAAGGAAGAAAAGAAACGATGGATGAATACATGGTGAGTTTTCAGAACCAATTAGTAAGGCAAAGAAAGACTCTACACTGGGAAGCCAAGGGACTAAGGAACACTGAAGGGGTTGGCTTCCGCTTAGAAGAGAGACAGTTCTTCTCTGAGGATGACATCTTCAGCCATCGACAGCTGTGTGACTGGTGACCAGAGTGTGCCACATAATTTGCTCATGTGTTATTTGTCTAATCCTAGCTGGTCTCTGGTTCAAGTCTCTCAGACGCAAGGGTGTCTAACCTCCAACAATATTATTGAAGACCCAATGGAGTAAAGCTTAACAGCCGGTGGCCAGTAAGAAACTGGACCTTAATGCAAGCCAAGACTACTCTTCAAAACAGTTGTAAGATATGAGCTAAAGGTTCCAAACACCTTGAGGACAGGGCCAGCATGCTCTGATCCAGCAGATTCTGGTGTGCCCACAGAGGACCTAGTGATTCCTTGGAGATAAAACAGATCTGTGGTCACAGAGTGCTGCCTACCCAAGCTCTTGCCCCTTTGCTCTGTGTCTTGAAATCTCTCAGACCCTTCAGGGCTCTGAACACAGCTCCAATACAGCAGAATGTCATCAGAGGACATAGATCAGGTCGAGGGATCTTTTCTTTTTCCTTAAGTAGCATTGTACCCGTCCATATTGGGGGTACTATGTGGCACATGTACACAGCATGCGAAGAATCAAATCAGAAATTAGCATTCGTTGTTTCTTACACTGAGAGCATCCAAACTGTCTGTTCATTTCCAAACAGAAACAGTGTGACGAGTTAGCATTGGCTGCAGTCCCCCCCCCCCCCCGCTGTGGTGTAGAACTAGTACAGTAGAGTTTAGTCCTCCCATCTGTTTAGTCCTTGATCCACCTCACCCAGCAGCCTCTGGGAGGAACTTGGCCTTCGTGAATCATTGCACAAAGCTGAAGGATACTTCCAGTTCCCATAAGAACCACAGGGGCTGAGCTGGGAGTTGCCCCTCAGGGCCAAGCTGTCCACTCCCTGTCTCCCTGTACTTCTGTACTTAAGGTTGGTGGAGAGGTTCTTGCCAAACCAGCTAGTACACTTGGAATGCAAGGAGGGGCTTTTTGTTTGGTTGAGGTTTTTTTTTTTTTTTTTTTTTTTTCATCCTCTTACATAGCTACACTCCCACCAGGAAGAATCCAGCCCTGCTGGGCCAGTGAGGTGAGCGGCCTTTCTAAGCTGTGTAAAGATGTGGGTAAAGATGTGGAAATTTGGCTGAGCAGATCCATGAGAAAAGAATGATGCCTGAACCTGAGAAACTATCTCAAAAGTTAGGGTGGGGAATCAAGATGCCCATTCCTGTCGACCACAGCTCATAGCTGTTCAAGGCATGGTTTCCCCTCCTTCTCCACAAGACTGAAGTCCTAGGTTTTCCCCTCCTTCTCCACTAAAGACTGAAGTCCTAGGTTTCCCCCTCCCGGCGACTTTTTCTTCTGTTCACATAGTCACTTGCAATGGAATGAACCCAAAAAGGTTGTATGAGGACCAGTCCCAGCATCTCTCCCAGATCATGATTATTCGCTCACACACAAGGAAGGACACCCATGAAAGACTTCTTCTAAAAGACAAGAAAAACAGGCTTCAAAGTCACTCCCTGCCTTTGCCCGACTTTGCCCAAAGTCACTCCCAAGGCAGCTGGCAGCTTCCCCTTCATAATGGAAGAAGGCAAAACAATAATATAAAAACATAACCTCTTGCCTGAAACCCCTCTGAACAAACGGCCCCGTGGAGCCACGGCTATGATGGACACACCAAGTGTCAGCAGCGGCACCATTCCTTACAATGTTCTGCTTGAACGCTATTCAAGATCCCCAGCAATGTTTACAAGAGTTTCGTGGTCCCTGTCTCTAAGGACACGTTTCCCTGTGCTCTCCAACAGTTCTTTGTAGTAGCTCGCAGCTCAGAAGTGACCATGGACTCACCACTGCTGTGCTTCCTGATTGTAACTGACAGGAAGGATCAACACCAGCCCCATTCCTTCCCCATACTGTGAATCATTTCACTGAAAGAAAATTTTCTGCCCTTTCAATCTGCCTTTCCAATCTCAAGGGATTTTATCCCTCTGGAGCTTCTGGGAAGTGTTATAAGGATGCACAACTTGAAGAAGCGAAGATGGTATGCTTGCCTCTCTACCACACGCTCAGTCTTTAGAACTTCAGAATAAATGGTCCCCTTTGACGGAAAATTCTTATCCCCACTGGCAATTTTGCAAGTGCAAAAGGCTAGAAGAAAAAGTGAAGGCACACAGCTAGCACTGCTGTCTGTCCTCTTAATTGTCCTCCCTCAGTCTACACGCTCCCCTTGGGCCACATCTGTGATGAAGCCTCTGATAAGAAACCTGCCTTTAGGCTGATTTCCCAGGGAGGGACTCTCTCCATTCCTCAGTTGCTTTCAATAAAAAGCTGAAAACACCTCCTGCCACCATTCTGCCTCTCACACAATCACATAGTGCCCCTGGGTCTTTTCCATTGTGTCAAAGAGAAGCTAAGTGGAAAGTGAGAGTAACATCAAAAAACATTTTGTACCAGTAGTGGTGGTGGTTGATTCTTCAAGGAATTGGTTATTGCTCGTAAAATACAATTATGGCTTCAGCCGAATTTATGCAAGCTCCTCCCCAACAGCAATCTAAAAGGAGATGATCCAATCTTTAGTAACTTTCGATTGCTAATAGCTATAACCCAACTCACTTTGGAATAAACAGTGAAGCATACAGCAATGAAAAAAGACGAACAGTTGGGGTGAGGGGTGGGGAATCAGTAAAATGTTGTTCTACCTAAAATACAAAGACACATACATGGTCAGTGATAGGGAGGGGCATGAGTTCAACAGTTTCTAGTATTTTCTAGAGCAAAGGAGGTAATACATATAAATAAATGTCAAAATCAGCATGCTTCTTCTGGTTCTCCTGCATCAGGACCTACACGGGCAGCACATGCAAGTCACAGCTCTTACATGAGTTATCTAGCACATTCTAGCCCCGAGCTAGTCATGCTAATATATAAAGCACAGTGCTTAGGAATAAGAGCTTTGGAGTGACTGCCTGAGTTCAAATCCCAGCTCTACTACATAGGATCTGGTATGCGCCAGGACACTGCTCTCTACCCTGGTGCTAGACTGCATCCATGTCATCAACACACATTGGAACACTTAAAGGTTCTACCATATTCAAACACTGAAGAGTTCTGTCCAAAGTGTAAAAGGAAAGGGCTGGAGAGATGCTCAGTGAATGGTGAGGAGCTCATACTGCTCAACCAAAGGACCGAGTTCCCAGGGCGTCTATAACTCAAACTCCAGAGAGACCCAGCTCAGGTGCCGGCACTCACATGCACACATCACTCACGTGCATACATAACGATGATGACGATGGGGGTGGTGGTGATGATGATGGTGATGGTGATGAGGATGATGACTGTTAATGTGCAGAGGAAGGGCAGACAAGTGTGAGGGTGCCTATCTCTCTCTTCTTTCCCTGAAAGACTACCTTGTACTGACAGAATCCCTGGCCAAAGATGACTCCATGCAAGAGGCAAGGTTCAATTGACCTCACAAAGAATTCTTGAATTCTGACAGCTCCTTTCTCACCCATAAGAGCTGGTGTGTAAGCACTGCCTCGGCCCTAGGTCTACCAATGCCTCCTCGAGACACACGTTTTGTAAATAATCGCCCAAATGGCCCATTTTGACGTCTCTTCTGTGTTCTGCCTGGCCTCTGTGGTAAACAGTTGGGAGTCTGGATGGGTGGTTTGACCTCGATCTGCCTCCACGTGTTAAATGGAGGTAATGATAGTCATTTTCTTCCTAGACACGGGACGATTGAGTGAGTTATCCTTATGCATGAAATACTCAGAGCATTGCACAGCATGTAATAAGCATAATTCTTTTGTTTTTATTTTTATCGCTGTCTCCACCATCATTATCATCAGCGGCAGAGTAAACATGGCCAACACTGTCCTCCGGCAGTTAACCATCTGCCTTCGGTGTGCTAAGCTGTGGATTGCAGAAGGCTGCTTTGTAAAGTCAGGGCTGGGAGAAATCAGACAATTGCTACGTAAAGAAGCCTAAGGGAAAGCAGGGTGATTTAACAACTCTGGGCAGTGAGTGGACGTAGCTGGTTGTTAGGAGAGGACCCAAAGGATTGTGCTGTATTCAGTTGCTTGTTCTGCCTTTTCTCAAAGCATGTTTGATGTATCTTATCCTAGACTCACAGACAAGGTAGGGCCTGAGAGGACTCTAACTAGGAATATAACCCCTTATTTGGCACTTTATTTGGTAAGTAAAACTGATCTTATCAAAATAAACTTTTGAGTCACTTAAATATAGATCATGTACATGAAAAAATTCAGTAAGGAAAGAATGAGAAGGTTGTTTGGACTTGCTCTAAGGGCTCTCACCCAAACACTTGGAGGGGTCTATTTGCTGCTAAAGTTTCTTTCCAAAGTCTAAGAAAAAATAGTACTGTGTTTTCTCCTAGAGAGGGAGAGAGGGAGGGAGGGAAGGAGGGAGGGAGGGAAGTGGGGGAGGGGGAGAGAGAGACATGGAGGGAGACGGAGAGAGACAGAGACAGAGACAGAGACAGAGACAGAGACAGAGACAGGAAGCATGGCGAGGACAGAAACAAAAGTCCCCCATCTTTCCTGCAGACTGATTTATAATGCCCACCAGGTTCAAAGGAATATTAGTTGCTGTGTCCAAAGCATTTAACCAATATTTATATAAACTTGCAGAAGTGTTGGCGGTAGGAAGGAGGGACGTCTCAGAGAAGAGAGGAAATCCTAGAAGATGATGTGCCTCTGCACTGGGTCAGCAGGAGTCACGTTTCTTAAGAATGAACAGTGAAGCCCATCCCTTTATGTCTGGGAGTCTTGAGAAACTGAAACTAAGTCTCAACGGTGAATGTGTTATTTCATCTCTCTGAGCTTCTATTTCCTGTAAAATGAGAGGGTTGAGCCAGATGGTCCCTGTGGCTCCTTCCAGGTCTTTATATCTAGAAACCAGTGAATTTTAAATTGGATATTACAGATATCAAAGCACCTCCTCCTAGCCTCAGACTCTCAGATTCTATTTCAAAGAAACAGATGAAGGTTACACCTCACTTGTGAAAAGATCAAAGTCCCTTTTTCTGATGTCTTTCTTGGGTTCTCTCTCTCTCTCTCTCTCTCTCGCTCTCTCGCTCTCTCGCTCTCTCGCTCTCGCTCTCGCTCTCGCTCTCACTCTCACTCTCACTCTCGCTCCCTTATATTTCTGACTGGATCTCTGATGCCTAAGTCTAACTTCATTTAAAATACATCTAGCTGCTTGAAAATCCCAGTGAACACCTTTGGTTTAAATCAGTCGGCTTCAGTGTTGCAAGGCAAACCCTCCTTCACTGGTGTGGCCAATCAGCACCCACTCAGAGAGCTAGCTTGAAACAAGGCTGGAAAGACACTTCAAGGAAAGTTAGAAACCAAACTGCCAAACTGCTCACTGAGAGGCAACACTCCCATCAGAGACCCTAAATGACACTCCAACAGCTGGAATTTATAAAAGTGACTGCTAAGCCTTAGGAGACGGCCAGAGTGTGAGTGAGCAGCGTACTGGGGAGACATGTGCCAAGGACTGCAGGGCACTGGGCCTCACTGAGAGTCAAAAGCATGTAAATAAAAGAACAACAAGTATCATTTATTTCATTCCTGCCACTTAGGCAAAAAATTCATGTATCATTGACAGGAGGACAAACACAACCTCTCTGAATACAGAAATACTGTTACTAAGTAACTACACTTCTAGATATATAACCCGGTGAAACCCTAACATAACAGCTCTGTCAGATAGCTTACAAGACTGTGTTTATAACAGTAAAAACTGGGCATGGTCAAAATGCTTTGAGTCATGAAAGAATAAATAAGTTTGTCTAATCCCACAACAGCACATTCTGTAGCACTCAAAATGAATACACTTTTCAGTTTTCCCAATGTGAGTCTGCAAATATCTAATTACATGTATTTATAATATTACATCACTTACTTAGTATTGTAAAATAAAGAAAAACATCGACCAAAACTCACTTGTTTATAAACATGTAGTTAATGTAGGAAGTCATGGATGGAAATGTATATAGAGTTAATGTATCCCATATTAGGAGAGTGGGAACATCTGATGGGAGAAACTAACAAGTCTGAATTACTAAAGGGTTCACAGAGCCAGGTGTTATGGTGTCCACCTATCATCCCAGAACTTGGGTGGTTGAGGCAGGAGGATCATGAGTTTGTGGTCTGCTTGGGCTATAGACAGAGGCCCAATCTCAAAAACAGAATTAAATGAATAAAAAGATTCACTCACATGGCACAAGAGGATTCTGTGGTACTGTGGTAGGTAACTAAAAAGGTTCAGAGATACAGTAGGAATGGTCCAAGATTCCCTGGGGCTGACCCAGTGGGAAGGACTCAAGTACTAAAACAAAGACAGGGAGCACACAAGGAGCGACCAAAGGCCACAACTGGGACAATGTAAACAGATGAAAGATGACAGCAACACATTATAGCTTAGGAAGCAAACGTCACAAGTCTCTATTGATATAAGGAAGTAGGAGGCATAATGAAAAATTTAAAAATAAAAAAACACTCCTTAGCAAACACCAAAGCTACTCCTTTTGTTTTTGTTTGTTTGTTCATTGGTTTTTGTTTTTTGGGCAGGGTTTCCTGTGTCCTGTATCCCAGACTGACTATGTGTCCTAAAATGACCTTGAATTTCTGATTGATGGGGCAATTACTACTGCGGAAGGCACGACCCAGCAATGATGCTAACAGCAGAGACACACGTATACAGCTTATAAATAGGATATCTGCATCCTCAGAGATGCTTCTACACGAGAACTTCTTAACAACTACTAACTACAAACAGTGGGTTAGTAACTTCCTGGTAGGAAAGCCTGGGAGTCATCTCTTTAGCTGAGGAATCAAAGTGATCCAGAATGGATCACACTCTGCCCCGTAAGGTGCTAGATCCACACTGAGTATTTCCTGAGATGGGTACATGGACAGAAGCACAAAGCACTTCTGTAGGGTTACTAAAAATGCAAGACCTGAATTTAAACAAAGAAAAGCGCCAGGCAAATCCAAACTGAGACACCGTTCATGAAGTTAAGCCCCAAGGCTTTTCCCACAAATATCCTGTGATAAAAGTCAATGAAGATTAAGGAACTGTCCCAGAGGCAACATGGGAAACAGGACCAGGAAGAAAAAAAAAGAGGGGGACAGTTGGTGGCATTTGTATGAGGTTTCTATGTTAGTCAGGAGTATTGCTGGATGTGGTGGTAACACAGGTTCAATCCCAGCGCTGGGGAGGCTGAGTCCAGAAAGGAATTTGAAGTTAATTTCCTGACTTTGACAACAGTACTCTGGTTATGTAAGATGCTAATATTTGGTAAAGCTGGCAGAAAAGCCAAAACAGATGTATATTATTTGTACAACTTTTCAGGTCTAAAGTCATTTTAGGGTGAAATAGTCCACAAATGGCTAACTGTGATAGAAGCATGTAATAAAGGGTCTGTTGTCTCGTCGATAACTCTCCGTGTGTCTCAAATATGTCATAGTAAGGGAAAAGAAATGAGGGATATGCAGATTTCAAAGCAAGATCTGATAATCCCGTTAACCAGTGTTAAAAAAAAAAAAGTCTTAAGTCAGTGATCCGGCTGGTCAGGAACTGAGAAGAGAAACATACACTGCAGCTTGCCCACTAGTCCTGGTCCCCCGACACCGTGACCCGATGTGCTCTCCCTGCTCCCTCGAGAAGCTGGCTTTCTCTTGTGGTCCACCGATGTTTGTTTCCCTCTGACTGATGCTCGGCTGTTTTTCCTGCTTCGCTTCCCGCTGAGCTCCTCACCAGCCTGACCATCTGTACGCCAGATTCGTTTTCATCTTGGGGAGTAACTGTCAATTTATAGGAAAATTTGAAGAGAAATAAGAAGATCAGATGCATAAATTAGCTGAGAGAAGCAAGTTTGGCATAGGAACGTTGACGCTGAAGGGCTTAGTGCTGAGCTTCCTGGGAGACGCGTGTGGGGTTAGGAAACCCAGGGAAGACATGGAGAACAGGATCCCAGAATATGGCGACAATCCATAGATGTAAGACTCCATGAGGACACCGAGGTTTGCGGACAGAACTTGAAGAACATTAACATCTAAGAAGCAAGAAAAGGGGACCCCAGTGGAGGAGTTAGAGGAAAGACTGAAGGAGCTGAAGTGGTTTGCAAACCCGTCGGAAGAACAATAATACCAACCAACCAGACCCCACCAGAGCTCCCAGGGACCAAACCACCAACCAATGAGTACACATGGAGGGACCATGGCTCCAGCTACATATGTGTCAAAGGATGGCATTGTCCAGCATCAATGGGAGGAAAAACCCTTGGTCCTGTGAAGGCTTGCTGCGCCAATGTAGAGTAATGCCGGAGTGTTGAGGTGGGTGGGTGGGAATGGGAGCATCCTCATAGAAGCAGGGGGAGGGGGTGGGGGTTCGGGAGAGGGGAGAAAGGGGATAACATTTGAAATGTAAATACATAAAATACCCAAGAAAAATAAAAGTTAAAAAAAAAAGAAGCAAGAAAAGGTGGGAGAGGGGGCTACAATCAGGATGTTAAGTGAATGAATGAATGAATGAATGAATGAATGAATGAATGAATGAAAAAGAACCAAGAAAGTACATACATACATGTACACATATATACATACTAAGATATGTAAACATCCCAAATCAACTTAGATAGTGAAACTCCTACTGTCCACCAGTCTTTGGAAGTACAAAATAAAATTAAGACTAAGGTGGGAGAGAGAAAAGGGAAAGCTTAGGGATGGAGGGGATGGAAAGAAACCCCTTACTCCAGAATATGGTTGAAGTCTCTCACTGATCAGAGGCAAGAATCCCAACAGAAAGCTTGGGACATAGCTCAGTTGGTAAGGTACCTGCCTCGAGGCACACAGAAGGCCCCAGGTTTGATCCCTGCCTATAATCCCAGTGCTCAGAGGTAGAGGCAGGAGGATGAAAAGTAAAAGGTCATACTTAGCTACATAACAAGTTTGGACTAGCCTAGGCTATATAAGCCACTGCCTCAAAAACAAGAGAAACTAAAAGAATTCTAGCACAATTAATTACAGTTGCTGTTAAGACTGGCTACATAGAGATGGTATTCCTTTTTATATTGAAGTATTTTCAATAAGAATGTTAAAATACCAACAGACTATGCTTAAGATCCTCAAATGTGTTTTTACTCTTTCCCAAATGTGAACTATAATTTTCTGGGAATGTCACAAGCAAGGCATTAAACTGTTTACAATAAAAACATGTCTCGGCTTCCTCCTGCTACCCCTCTGTAGCCTGCTTTACCTTATCAGCTGCAACTCTGCTCAAGGTACCTGAGGAGCCACTCTTATGTCCTTACTTAAGACCCTTAGAAACCCTTTCCAGTTGTTTAATTAATTGTTAATTAATTTAATGTGTATGTGTGTTTCAAGTGGCAGATCCTGTGGAGCTAGGGTTATGATGGTTGTGAGCAGTCCTGTAGGTGCTGGAATCAAGCTCTGATCCTCTGCAAGAGCAAGAAGTGCTCTAAAAACTTCTAAGCCATCTCCCCACCACCCCTACCCCCACCCAGCCACCCCTTGAGATGTAACTTCAGAAGCCACTAAAATCACGCGCATGGTATGGTGAGGGCATCTAAGAACCTTTCTTGAGAAGCCCACATGCACACATGGGTGTGCAACACCCCTTTCCTAAGCACCTTTTTGTTAGCCTTGGGCCGAAATCTACATTAAAATCTATTAGTAAAGTCCAACTCTGCTCTAAAAGAGAAAATTCTCGAAGAATTAATACAAATGTTATTCGAAGAATGAGATCTGTCTTTAAGAGAAAAGTGAAAAAGAAAACGGGGTTGTGCTTTATTTATAATAGTGGTGAATGAGAATCCAGGAAGGAAGAGCTGAGTAAACAGCGGTGGGTTTGGTTATTAGCATGTGTGTGTCTCAGGCCCTGGAGTCATCAGAGTAGTGTTGGGGGATGGGAACAGCCAAGAGGCTAACTAGGAGGGAGGAAGGCGGAGAGGAAGCGAGGTAGCCTTGCAAAAATAGCTACACTTGGGAGACACTGTTAGAGAGAAACTTGAGCTCCTGGCAGGAGAGGCACTGACTGAGGAAGATTTAAAAAAAAAAAAAAAAAGTACCCTAGAGAGAGAACAAAGTCAGAGGAGATGACACAAAACAGCAGGGCAGATGCAAGTGTGGCCCAGCATGAAGCGAGAAGGCCATCATCTCTAGGGCAAACATCTAGAGTCCCCCGAGAAGCCAGGTTAAAGTCAAATGAGGATCCTTAGAGGTGAAGGAACACAGAGCAGTTTGGGATAAAGTGTGGCTCTGTATAGGACTGTGCGTTCTTGTGGTAGCCCCTTTTCTCAGCCAATGGTCAAACAACCTGGTGTTGAACAGAATCGGTGCTTGCCTCAGATATAAACACTTTGTAATGTGCAGAGCTCACTAGCCTGGTTCTTTAGAGGAGGAAACCAAATCAGCAGTTTGATGCTTACCAAGATCATACTCCATAAGGTCAAACCCAAGAACCGTTCTCTTCAGCATGTGGTGTTAGGACGCCCTTGCTGGGAAATACAAAAGCTTCGGGTGTGCACTCTGTCAGTAGAATCGTGCCTAATAATCTTATTCATTGAAGGAGAATCTTCATTAAATTTTGTTGTAGCATTAGGACGGACTTGGGAGCAGATGGTAGGTACTGAGTGGCTCTTTCCAGCTCAAAGCTGTTGGCATTTAGGAAATACAGTGATGGATGGCATGGTATTCAACTCAGGGAAGACAGTTGAGTCTAATAGGATGACCCAAGGGTCAAGCTTAGGCTCTGTCCTGTTTAACGTCTCTTATGAGTCATACAATGGCTTAAAAAAATGCCAGGGGAATTGGAAGCTAATTATTACTGATAGGTGAGAGCAGTACCAGTGAGACAGAGGAAAGGAGGCAGAAGGACGCCAATGAGATTGAAAGGGAAGGGAAGGGGGCGGAGAGCCACACAAGGCCAGAGTGGAGAGAGGCCTTTTTCATTAAAAGGAAATACAGGTTTACAGAGAACTCTGCCCTCCTTGGAACAGGACCAAAAGATAGGAGAGAAGTCGCAAGTGCTCATGCAGACATAGAACTGTCAGCCAAATGATGTGGCCGAGTCACCAAGATAAAGCTGCACGGGCATACTCTCATTTCCTTAACAGAAGAAAGAGCACGCATGTGTCTGACATTCATACGTCCATACTTGCATACAAACATATGCACTGACTCTCTCAGGAAATACGGAAGAAAATAGCAACCCTGTTTACCTCCCGTGAAATTTATCTGTAGCCATGAGCTGGCTCCTGCCTACGTTAGATTCTGTGTGGTCACGCATCACTGCAACTTCAAGTTATCTTAGGCTAAGTATGGACCCTCCAGTTCAGCTGAATCCTTTTCAACCTCCAATTTGCCTTCTATCCAGCTGACTTCACACATGTATGTTATCTGCCTGGCTCTTGGGGACTTAGCTGGTGACATTACACATGCCTACACGCAGGATGCAGCTGAAAGTGGAAGAAAATGAAGATAAAAGAGAGACCGTACAGATGACTAAGGATATGGCTTGAAAGATTACAACAAACCCTTGGCTACATAGACTCCGGGCTACTTATCAGCATACGGTGTGTTCTACTGCAAACACAAGCTACATTTGTAAGATAAATGCCTGGCGGTTTATCTTCAAATCCAAGCTTAAATTGATATCATTGTCTTTCTCTAGGCAGGTACAACCACAGAGTTTCGGATGAGATCTGGTAAGAGAGTTTTCCTGATGAATTTTGCTTCCTATTAATCCTGTTAATTAATGGAGGTTCACCTTCAACACCAGCTGAGTTTGGGAAATGGATATAATGAGTTAATTGTGCACATTAACTAAAGAAGCAAACCTTAGCCAGCATGGTGTGTCCTCTGCAAAAAAAGAATTAGGCCAAGTGTAGCAGAGCTTTCCTACGATCCCAGCATTTGGGAGGCTAAGGTAGGGGGGGGTTTGAGTTTATATTTAATATTAGTAGGTAACATTCTAGCGAATAGCTTAAAAAGTGTTAGTAGCCTACTACAGCCATCCTCAGAGAGAACCAGAATTGGCAGTTCTTTATGCACTGTTTCAGAGGCAGCCCTTAGATTAATTACAGATATATAATCTTTGGGAAATTTTGCCCAGAGTCTGCCCATTGCTTTTTTCTGTGTATTATAAAAGTAAATTCCAAATACATTATATATATATATATGCACACATACACATACATACACATAGTTACATACACATGTATACACATATATACATGCACATATATACACGTATACACACATACACATATATACACATAGTTACATACACATGTATACATATATACATATATATACACGCACATATATACACATAGTTACACACATACATACATATACATCACACACACATACATATAAATGTGAGCAGGGAGTCACTTCCGATTTGAAGGGCACCATGGTGTCTGCTGTGACAAGGGCCGCATCCAAGTCTCTCTAGTCATGGCTGCAGATGATGAGCCGCCAACATCCCATCATTCTGCGGCCGCCGCAGGAAATGATGAGTCAAGCACCTTAAACAAACGTTGCAGCCCAGCAAATCACCAGCCTCCGTGATTGTAATGACTTTCTCCTAATCTGATCATCATTATCCATTCCTTTCCCGTAGCCGGCAAAGGGCCTCTGGGGAATGGCTGGTTTTAAAAGCGAGACAGCCTCGAGTATGAAAATGCACAACCTTGTGTTTTAGTGACAATTTATCTTAGTCAGAGCTAACCGAATTCAAACCCCATCCATCACAGTTTTACTTCTACACCTTAAATCCTGAAAAGACCCGGTTGTGCCTCTTCCTCCCAAGTCATTTATCATTCTAAAAAAGGGAAATAGAAATGATTTTTTTACCTAATTAAAATTCAAGGGTGCTCTTGTGTAAATGCCTGGATTCTGCCAGGTGACTAGAAGACCACAGCATGATCAGACAGTGGCTCAGGTGACTTCACATTCTTGCAGGATTAGGAAAGAGACCTTTCACCTTATCATCAGGATGTTCCCACAAGGCTGCTGACCTCTGTGACCTGGTCCTGACCCGGCAAGGGTGGGTTAAGGAAGCAGGGTGAAGCTCTCTCCTCTCTTTCCTCCTCACTCCTTCAACCTCAGCAGTAAGACTGCAGCGCTGAAAGGTGAGCCTGTCACACACATCTCTCCAGCAACCTGCCAGGAGCAGAGATGTGACAGGAAAGGTCGTGACTCAAACCCAGAAGGCTCCCTCGCGCTTTCAGGCTATCTCTTTTTACAGAGGCAAAGCTCGCTGCTGAGCTCTTGGCAAACTCGCTCCTCTCCAGCTCCTATCGGGAGTCCCCACTGACAGCCACTTGAGACTTGAGGCCCCACTTACTCAGAACCACCCTGCAAGGTCAGGGGGAGGGTCAGTCTAGCCGCCGAGATCCCCATGAACCCTCCTTCATTGGTTGGCTTTATACCTAGGCTGGCTGTTCATTCCTCACCCACCCACAGGAGGCCAGAAGACATCACCCCTGCCTTCAGAAATAAATCCTCAACGTTCCCGAAGCCATCTGACCTCATCCTGACAACACCTCTCTATCTTTAGCAAACCCCAAAACAGACCTCAAGGAGAGGCAACAGCAAGGCATCATCTGATTCAGGAGTTTGCAAATCACCTTCACCCGCCCACGCCAATACTCCTCCTGCTCATGTCCTGTGGGCTCACATTCCCAGAGCTGATAAGGAACGTGAACAAAACAGATGTGGCTCAGTAGTAAGACTTGGGCAATGTGTCACCAGACAGTTTGAATGAAGAGTATTACCAATTCAGTGGCTGGTAACACCTGTTCCATTCTCACCGTTAAAAGAAAGACAAAATATATATTTCTACTTGTTTTCTTTCTAGTTACAAAGTACATTAATCATCTCTAAGTGAGCTCCACTTGTAATCAATATTGTCATCTATGGTGCCCTGGAGCAAGTGCCTGCCTTGTGTAAGAGAACCTGAGTGCCTTCCACTCACTGAATGTGGAAAATTATAACCCTGGTGGGACTGGGAGTCGCATAGGACCTTATTTACAAGAACAAGACCCTAGGCACACCGAGATGGACAAGAAGGAAGGACAACATCCTATCAGCTCTCAGATTCCAGGAAATGGGGCTGAATAAATACTGTGGCTGAGCCCTCAGCTCCTGCCTTGAGCTGTTAGTTAAAACAACATCATTGGGCTGGGTCATAGAATCTTATCATTAAATAAAATAATTAAAATAAAAAGAAGATAAACCTAGTGGTTCCCCAGCTAAGGGACAGGAGCGTGCCCAGGAATATTCTAATAATGAGCTCAATGGTAATAAACACTGGGGGGACAATCTAAAGTACTTTGAAAGTAATGAGGATCCCCCGTCACGTTAACTTTTCCTCTATATATTCTAGTGCCTCAGAAACTACGGGCAGCAGAGGACAGTGAGGACGGAATGTCCAGGAGGTGTTGAGTGAGCGGCCAGAATCTCCATCCCTCACGCTCTCCTAAAATGGAGTTTCAGTGGGACGCAGTTCGGTCCTAGATGCTACCCACACACCCCCGCGAATCGTGTCTGCAGGGCTTCTTCTTAAACTCTTGGGGTTTTCTCGGGCTCCTGACTCTGTGACCTCCACCCTTCTGTTCACCAGCTCATGTGTGTCGCTGTAGGGCCGGACTTGGAAGATGGGGTGGATGACTTGCTAGTTAGTGAGAAGATGATTGAATAAGGTGCTGTCTGTGCCTCCGAGGCATTTTGGGAGCCACTTGACACCACTTGACAGATGTGAGACCAAGGACCCTACTTGTTTGGTTTTCAATCCTGTGATTGTTCAAATAAAAAACAGTGCACATCCCCTGACTGCAAAAGGAGGAGGAATGAATCTTTCCTAATTGCATTAAGCTTAATGTTTGCCTTGTTTGCTGCCTGTGATTCAAACGCTAAGAGCAGTTAGGCTCATGGCGTAGGAGGGGAAAGGAGGGAGCCACTACCACAGAGTTCTTAAAGCCAGCTTTACGTTTGTACAATGAGACTGGGTCCCCAGTAGCCCAGGCTAGCCTCAAGCTTGCCGAGAAGTTGAAGCTGGCCTTGAATCCTGTTTTTTCCTGCCTCCATCTCCCATGTACTGGGATTACATGCATATTTCACAGCACCGGCTTCCTTAAAATGATTTTTTTTTTTTTTAGTTATGGCATTTTTTTTAATTAGTTTGAGTATTTCTTATTTACATTTCGAATGTTATTCCCTTTCCCGGTTTCCGGGCAAACATCCCCCTAACCCCCCCTCCCCTTCTTTATGGGTGTTCCCCTCCCCACCCTCCCCCATTGCCGCCCTCCCCCCAACAATCTAGTTCACTGGGGGTTCAGTCTTAGCAGGACCCAGGGCTTCCCCTTCCACTGGTGATCTTACTAGGATATTCATTGCTACCTATGAGGTCAGAGTCCAGGGTCAGTCCATGTATAGTCTTTAGGTAGTGGCTTAGTCCCTGGAAGCTCTGGTTGCTTGACATTGTTGTTCATAAGGGATCTCGAGCCCCTTCAAGCTCTTCCAGTTCTTTTTCTGATTCCTTCAACGGGGGTCCTGTTCTCAGTTCAGTGGTTTATTGCTGGCATTCGCCTCTGTATTTGCTGTATTCTGGCTGTCTCTCAGGACTTAAAATGATTTCTAAATGTGGTCTGTCTTAAAGGTGTGAAAGGAAAACTTTTTGGTACAAGAAGAAAAGACAAAACAAAACAAAACAAAAACAAAAAGAGCCAAACCTGTACTTAGTTTTTAACCAGGAAAAAAAAAAAAAAAGAGTTTCCCAGGAAAATATGCTATGCCTCCATCCCAAAATATAATGAAAAAGAAGAAAATTGTTATGGGTGTTTAGTGCCCAGGGGGTCATGAGAGTAGGACTGGCTGTGTGACTTTTGCTAGCCCTTCCCAGGGGTGTGTGTCTCTCACTTGGAAGTCCCTCTCCATGTTCATGGTGTCCGTGAGCAGCTGGAAGTATTTTTAATGCCAAATGGGACTCTTTTCTGGTAAAATGAAACTGTTACGAAAAATAAGTTCTCTGAGTAAAAATAAACAGTGCCTGTACTGAATAAGTGCACACAGTACTTGTGTCCAGCACCCATTCAGATGCGAAGAGACTGTTTTGCTTCCAGATGGATGTCAGTCTATGTTACCTGGTAGCTGCCTGCTGGCCCATGTCACCAACTTTCCAACCATATTCTTTCCTGATAGGAAAGTTCACACCGGACGTTATGAGAATCCCAACTGCTGTGTTTAGTGATTTAGCTTTATTTTTCTATTTTAGGTTTGAGTAAATTATTAAGACTTTAGGCTCTGAGATTTATTAGCTTTCCAAATAACCTGTCCTTCAGGTAAGAGATGCCTTTGGGGGTTGGGAATTTAGCTCAGTAGTAGAGCGCTTGCCTAGCAAGCGCAAGGCCCTGGGTTCGGTCCTCAGCTCCAAAAAAAAATAAATAAATAAATAAAATAAAGAGATGCCTTTGGAGAGGGTGTGTCATCGGACCCTACCTACCACTAAGTCAGACGGCAGTGAATGGGAAGGGAGTGTGAGCTGCTGGGAAGGCTAGCTGCAGTCTAGGAGCCTAGAGGGGCTCAAGGCTGGGGGTAGAGGGGAGCAGGAATTCTCTCTGAAAGCTAGTAGACATGGGCAAGTAGCAGCCCTTGCTGGGGTGTGACTTTCTGGTGATGCATACCTTTGGGACTCACCCATCGTCCTGTAAGTAACCACTCGCCCAAGCTCTGGAAGTGTGCCCTCTAAGCTCAGGAGTTTCCCGAGCCCGAGCCCGGCTTTGGTGCGATCGGATTTTGGCTTGTTGTCAGGCCCTTATGGGAAGGCAGTCGCTTACCTCATTCCAGTGAAGGAATTCTCCCACTATCAAGCTATGACCTCCACTATCCCGACTACCCTTACTTTTGCCAAATTCGAATTGCAGCATCCCCCAAGAACCTGACTTCCTTTTTATTTAATTAAATCGATCGTTTACACTTTCCTAAACATTTACCTTATATGTTACTATTTGGTCATATCAGAAGGAAATTACCTTGAGCCTCTTGGCTAGTGTTCCTGCACAGAGCTTCTACCTTACCTCTGTATCTCGACTCTCCGTGTTTGCTCACACTTGCTGGAACATTCCACCTAATCCAGTATTCAGAAAATGGAAATATAATCCTAAGTGCTTTGCTGTCGCCCTCTTTCTTTTATAATGTCATAAAAATTTATAACACTTAAAAGCCAGTGATCCCTGAGGCCATTTATCCTCGAGAAAGAACAAGTTTGTTCTTGTGGAGCACAATCTATATTGATGTCTCTCTCGAATTGTAAGATGTGTGCCCTTAATGCACGCCATCGGGGCAACCTGCAAGCTCCCAGCATCCATTCCGTGCCCTGATGGTGTAAAGCCCATTAGAAGGAGGCAGGCGGGCTCTTACCATTCGGAGGTAAAGGACCAGTATTTTAGAAACTCATTTAAGCCTACACGCCAGATGTGGTTTCACAGAGAGATAATGATCCCCTTCAAACAATGGAAAATAACTGAGAAAAGTCATTATGTCACTGTGAAAAAATGTCCTTGATTATCCTGCCCTAGCTGTTACCTAATCTCAATTTTATTTCTGAAGACTCCTGAGTGGGGAGCCTTAAGCACTGCACATACCTAGCTCATGAAGTAACTGCTCCCAATATCCATCAGCTATTGGTAGCGGAGTGTGAGTGATGCCGGGAGGGAAGGGGTGAAGTAACTAGAATGAAGTAGCAGCTAAAGAAGTTTAAAACGACACCCAGTTTGACAGAGCTCCTACACAGGTCGGAGAAAAGGCAAGCGTCCAGCAGATGCGGCTGTTTACAGAGCACCAGCTGGTCTGACGTGACATCTCCAGAGCCATCTGCCTCCAAAGAGGCCCTCACCTGGGCTTCCCAGGGAGCCCCTGGCTCTCTGTGAAGCAATCTCCTCTAGCATCGCTGACAGGCAAGTCTCCAGACGACCTCCTTAGACGGCAACCAGTTGTCCAGGTATTAGATTCAGCCTCTCAGGCCCGGGGCAGCTGCACAGCTACCTCTCCAATGGTTCTTTCAAGCCTTCCGCTGCCTTTGAGCTCAGTGAGGAAGAAAGAACCCTTGCATATGGCTTCTTACCACCAAGAACCGAGCCTTTACACTCTCCCCATAGCACACTTTTGAAATCACCATCAGTTATATTTCTTGACCCAAAGCCCACAAGGTTACACTTAAAATGCAAACTATAAAAGTTAATTACACGGTGTTATTTTTTCTTAAAACCAACATACATTCGCTCATATTTCCAAAAAGTCGTGAAAACCTTGAAAGCGTTTGGTAGCTTTTGTTTTCCAATCCTTTGAATATACGCTATATGTGTAATTTTCAAAGAAGCAAGTCGAAAGAGGAAAAAAAAATCCATTCTCCAAATATATGGGCCAATTTTTCACTCTTTTCTTTTTGGTGAACAGCACTCTACAGTTCTTCAACGTTGGGGAAAACCTCAAAGGGCCATAGGAGTTCCTTTAGTGCTCTGGACCCTGCAAGAGAACAGAAGAGCCTTATGTAAAAAATTGAGGCCTTAGAGAACCACTAATTAAACACAGGACTGTGGAGGGGCTAGACTGGGACGTCCAAGCAGTGTGGCTTTAGGGATTTGTTTAAAGGAAGAAAAGGTACCCTTTAGAGAAAATAGATTGATTTTGAAAGTATTACCATGACCCTTTCTTGATGATCAAAAGCTTGTAGAATTTTATTTATAATATCATGGTATACTTTTGGAATTTTTACCTCTCCCTAATATGAACCATCTGTTGTCTCTGGGCAAGCCTCCCTCCTCAACACCCTCCACTATCACGTTCTACTTGTTCACAGATGACACTGCTCTCTCAGTTAACTGCTGCTCTCGAGGTCCTCAGGTCTCCTCTTACTAATCTTCTGGCTTCAATACTACCCAGCTTTAGGGATGACTGGAAAGACACGTCACCAAACTAGACCTCCTGAGTTCAATCTATAGGATCACGTGGTAAAAAAAAGAAAGGGAACCAACTGCCCAGGCTGCTGTCTGATGTATACAGGAGCCGGGGCACAGGCACACCCACACACGGTAAATATACAAAATAAAGGGTGTCAGATGCTTGGCTGGTTTCGTTGCTCACATCTTATATCTTATTCTATCACAGCTTTCTGTAGACTGCTCACATTTTCTGGACTACTCCACCTAATCTCTATTATCCAGAAAATGAAACTACAGTATAAAGTGGTCTATCATCACCTTGTTTTTTTTAAAAAAAAAAGGTCTGTGTCTAACTTTTTGTGTTTATTTTAATGTTGATGTTTCTAGAGTTTTACCTCCTAAGATCTAAGCTCATTACCAAGAGATCTGCTGAATGCCCCCATGGTCCATTCTTCCTTCTTCTAGAGTAATGGAATTCTCACTGTTCCCCCGGTCACATGGTGACTTAGTGACTCATGACAAAATCTATTTCTATTGCCCTTCACGCCTCAACATGTGACAATGTAACTAAATCTTTGCCAGCGTGACCTAAGGACTATGTGCAATCTCCAAGAAGTACTTTTAAAGAGAAGGAACTTGGGGCCAATGAGATGGCTCAGTGGGTAAGGGGGCTTGCCACCAAGCCAGAGGTCCTGAGTTCCATTCCTGGAAGCCACATAAAGGAAGGAGAGAACTGACTCCACAAAGTTGTCCTCTAGCTTCCTCATGTGTTTAGTGATATGCATGTCAGTCACACACACACACACACACACACACACACACACACACACACCTAAATAAATAGATGCAATATATTATACATTATATACTATGTATTAATGTATTATGTATTGTATCATATATATATTGTTGAAGACAGAACTACTTCTCTGTGTAACAGCCCTGGCTGTCCTAGAACCCATTTTGTAGACCAGGCTGTGCTGGTCTCAAACTCACAGAGATCCACCTACCTCTGCCAAGAGCTCGGAGTAAAGCTGTGTGCCACCCCCACCCCAGCTGATAGATGTAAACTAAGAAGAAAAGAGAGGCAGTGTGCCTATCATTTTTATGTTTCCAGGAAACACCAGTGGCCTGGAGCTTAGGCAGTGAGACTAGTCTTGAGGTAAAGACCTTATGCCAAGGATAAGGAAACAATGAGACAAAGTGAACCAGGCATTTGTCCCCTGATGACCCAGTCTGCTGTCTCTAGACTTCCTTTAACATTAAAGGCAAATGTGTTTAGCTTACCCTGTTAGCATTTGGGAGGTTTCTCACCCTCAGATGAAACGGATCCTCACTTGTGAAAACAGTCTTCACACTGTCATTCACTCTCCCAGTGTCTCGGAGTCTCTCCCTTCTCCCCTGCACTGTCCATGCTCTGTAGGAGTGACACACACAGGCGGCTTCCTCTTCCCCTCCCAGAGCCTGCGCCCTCCATCAGAATCCACGCCATCCAACACCCTGCAGCAATGAGGCGTTTATAAGCATCGGACAATGAGCCTCCTGCTTAGATCCTTTGCCATAAGCTTGGCACTTGTGTGTGTGAGAAACATTGTGCAATTAATGCTTTCAAATCTTTAAAAGAATTTTAATAATTTAAAGATTGATTTTTTTCTTTTCTATTTTTCAGGGCTGGGGATTGAGATTGATTTATTTTTATATGAATTAGTGGTTTGGTTTTTTTGGGGGGGGGTTTTGTTTTTTGTTTTTGTTTTTGTTTTTGTTTTTTTTGTTTTGTTTTGTTTTTGACAGCCTGAGTGTCTCTGTGAAGAGGCCAGAACAGGAGTTACAGACGGTTGTGAGCTGCCGTGTGGGTGCTAGGAATTGAATCCAGGCGCCCTGGGAAGGGCAACCAGTGAGTGCTCTTAACCACTGAGCCGTCCCTCCAGCTCCAAAGAAAAATATTTCAATCAGCCTTTGCTGTTACAATACCCTGCCCCCAGATCACTGGCAAGCACATTAGCAAAGCCTGCTGGCTGGTGCCTTTGAACTTACACTGGCCAACGATTGCAGATGCAGTAGCTGTGTTGCTGTGCATGCCCCTGTGCCTCCACTTCCTCAGTCTTTATCCAAGTACGTAAACAGCTTGTCGAGAATTAAAGGAGAAATGTCTCAGAAATAGTTGATCAATATTAGTCTTGACAATAGTCACTCTTTAACTCAATAATTCCAATTCTGGAATTCTAGCTTAAGAAAATAATCCTAAATGGAGGTAGGCAGAGAGAGAGAGACAGACAGAGAGAGAGAGAGAGAGAGAGAGAGAGAGAGAGAGAGGAGTGAGAGAGAAAGAGAGAGAGAAAGAGAGAGAGAGAGAGGGGCTGGGGATTTAGCTCAGTGGTAGAGCGCTTACCTAGGAATCGCAAGGCCCTGGGTTCGGTCCCCAGCTCCGAAAAAAAAAAAAAAAGAACCAAAAAAAAAAAAAAGAAGAGAGAGAGAGAGAGAGAGCAGTTTGTCCCAGTGTTGTGTGTTGTTTATAATAGAAAGCAGAAATTTAGTGACCTTTCCCTGTCACCCTAATGGTGAACTAAAGCCCCAAACTTGGGCATAAGCTGAAATCTATACATCTAGTGCCATCAAAGAATGATGCAGATCTATACATCCAGTACCAACAGGGAGGATGGAGATCTACGCATCCAGTACCACCACAGAGGATGGAGATCTGTACATCCGGTACCATCATGGAGGATGCAGACAGGTTTAGAATAGTCAAAGTAAAGAACTGAAGTCCAAATTCTTGGCAAACAAAGCAGACACACAGAAGGGAACATTGGGGTAGGGCAAAACAAGACAGCCAGATGGAACTTGACCTCGGAGATCACACCTATGAAGAAAAGTTCCAGAAAGGGAATCCTGGAGCAATATTTGAGAATGAGTAGGGAGGGAAAAGAAATATGATTGACAAGCTTTTCAAAAGTGTGCTTGGGGCTACACAGTAAGACCCATCTCAAAAAGAAAAAGAAGAAAAAAAGAATGAATTCATGTGACAGACAACCTCATGATTCTCAACGTCAAATCCAAAGCTAACACATTTAGAACTGACAAATGCCTCTCATGGAATCACTGAAGAGCATCCTTAGGACAGTCTCAGGTACAAAGAACAAATCAAGTTTCAAGAGGCCTCAGCAGAGAGCCTCAGATACAGGCATCTGGTGGGCCAGAGATTCCAAAACCTGAATAAAAACAAAAATACTTTCACTGGAAAATGATTGAATACCACAACAAAATATTATGTGACTGCCACAAAATGACGATTGGGAAGACTGAGAAATCTGTGCCAGGCTTAGCATCTATATTTTTGTACACAAGTACATGCAGCATACTTTATACAGATATCATGTATGTGTACATGTCCATGAACATACATTTACATATACATGATAGCAAAACTACAGTATATGCATAGGAGAAACAATTAAAAGACCCCCACCAAAATGCTAATAGCTGTTTGCTTAGAGAAGTAGAGTAATATTAATATTTTTCGATTGGTTAAATCTTATTTTATGTCTAGGTTTTGGCTTACTTTGATATTTCAAAACTTGGGTACACAATAAAAAGACATAGATTAACAAATTGGATATGCAATGAGGACCCTGCATTCTGCTGCCTACAGGAAACACACCTCAGAGACAAAGACAGACACGACCTCAGAGTGAAAGGCTGGAAATCAACTTTCCAAGCAAATGGTCAGAAGAAGCAAGCTGGAGTAGCCATTCTAATATCAAATAAAATCAATTTTCAACTAAAAGTCATCAAAAAAGATAAGGAAGGACACTTCATATTCATCAAAGGAAAAATCCGCCAAGATGAACTCTCAATCCTAAATATCTATGCCCCAAATACAAGGGCACCTACATACGTAAAAGAAACCTTACTAAAGCTCAAAACACACATTGCACCTCACACAATAATAGTAGGAGATTTCAACACCCCACTCTCATCAATGGACAGATCATGGAAACAGAAATTAAACAGAGACATAAACAGGCTAAGAGAAGTCATGAACCAAATGGACTTAACAGATATTTATAGAACATTCTATCCTAAAGCAAAAGGATATACATTCTTCTCAGCTCCTCATGGTACTTTCTCCAAAATTGACCATATAATTGGTCAAAAAACTGGCCTCAACAGGTACAGAAAGATAGAAATAATCCCATGCGTGCTATCAGACCACCATGGCCTAAAGCTGGTCTTCAATAACAATAAGGGAAGAACGCCCACATATACGTGGAAGTTGAACAATGCTCTACTCAACGATAACCTGGTCAAGGAAGAAATAAAGAAAGAAATTAAGGACTTCTTAGAATTTAATGAAAATGAAGGTACAGCATACCCAAACTTATGGGACACAATGAAAGCTGTGCTAAGAGGAAAACTCATAGCTCTGAGTGCCTGCTGAAAGAAAGAGGAGAGAGAGCATGTGTCAGCAGCTTGACAGCACACCTAAAAGCTCTAGAACAAAAAGAAGCAAATACACCCAGGAGGAGTAGAAGACAGGAAATAATCAAACTCAGAGCTGAAATCAACCAAGTAGAAACAAAAAGAACCATAGAAAGAATCAACAGAACCAAAAGTTGGTTCATTGAGAAAATCAACAAGATAGATAAACCCTTAGCCAGACTAACGAGAGGACACAGAGAGTGTTTCCAAATTAACAAAATCAGAAATGAAAAGGGAGACATAACTACAGATTCAGAGGAAATTCAAAAAATCATCATATCTTACTATAAAAGCCTATATTCAACAAAACTTGAAAATCTGCAGGAAATGGACAATTTCCTAGACAGATACCAGGTACCGAAGTTAAATCAGGAACAGATAAACCAGTTAAACAACCCCATAACTCCTAAGGAAATAGAAGCAGTCATTAAAGGTCTCCCAACCAAAAGGAGCCCAGGTCCAGACGGGTTTAGTGCAGAATTCTATCAAACCTTCATAGAAGACCTCATACCAATATTATCCAAACTATTCCACAAAATTGAAACAGATGGAGCCCTACCGAATTCCTTCTATGAAGCCACAATTACTCTTATACCTAAACCACACAAAGACCCAACAAAGAAAGAGAACTTCAGACCAATTTCCCTTATGAATATCGACGCAAAAATACTCAATAAAATTCTGGCAAACCGAATTCAAGAGCACATCAAAACAATCATCCACCATGATCAAGTAGGCTTCATCCCAGGCATGCAGGGATGGTTTAATATAAGGAAAACCATCAACGTGATCCATCATATAAACAAACTGAAAGAACAGAACCACATGATCATTTCATTAGATGCTGAGAAAGCATTTGACAAAATTCAACACCCCTTCATGATAAAAGTCCTGGAAAGAATAGGAATTCAAGGCCCATACCTAAACATAGTAAAAGCCATATACAGCAAACCAGTTGCTAACATTAAACTAAATGGAGAGAAACTTGAAGCAATCCCACTAGAATCAGGGACTAGACAAGGCTGCCCACTCTCTCCCTACTTATTCAATATAGTTCTTGAAGTTCTAGCCAGAGCAATCAGACAACAAAAGGAGATCAAGGGGATACAGATTGGTAAAGAAGAAGTCAAAATATCACTATTTGCAGATGATATGATAGTATATTTAAGTGATCCCAAAAGTTCCACCAGAGAACTACTAAAGCTGATAAACAACTTCAGCAAAGTGGCTGGGTATAAAATTAACGTAAATAAATCAGTTGCCTTCCTCTACACAAAAGAGAAACAAGCCGAGAAAGAAATTAGGGAAACGACATCCTTCATAATAGACCCAAATAATATAAAGTACCTCAGTGTGACTTTAACCAAGCAAGTAAAAGATCTGTACAATAAGAACTTCAAGGGGGTTGGGGATTTAGCTCAGCGGTAGAGCACTTGCCTAGCAAGCGCAAGGCCCTGGGTTCGGTCCCCAGCTCCAAAAAAAAAAAAAGAACTTCAAGACTCTGAAGAAAGAAAGTGAAGAAGACCTCAGAAGATGGAAAGATCTCCCATGCTCATGGATTGGCAGGATTAATTTAGTAAAAATGGCCATTTTACCAAAAGCGATCTACAAATTCAATACAATCCCCATCAAAATACCAATCCAATTGTTCAAAGAGTTAGACAGAACAATTTGCAAATTCATCTGGAATAACAAAAAAACCAGGATAGCTAAAACTATCCTCAACAATAAAAGGACTTCAGGGGGAATCACTATCCCTGAACTCAAGCAGTATTACAGAGCAATAGTGATAAAAACTGCATGGTATTGGTACAGAGACAGACAGATAGACCAATGGAACAGAATTGAAGACCCAGAAATGAACCCACACACCTATGGTCACTTGATTTTTGACAAAGGAGCCAAAACCATCCAATGGAAAAAAGATAGCATTTTCAGTAAATGGTGCTGGTTCAACTGGAGGTCAACATGTAGAAGAATGCAAATCGATCCATGCTTATCATCCTGTACAAAGCTTAAGTCCAAGTGGATCAAGGACCTCCACATCAAACCAGATACAGTCAAACTAATAGAAGAAAAACTAGGGCAGCATCTCGAACACATGAGCACTGGAAAAAATTTCCTGAACAAAACACCAATGGCTTATGCTCTAAGATCAAGAATCGACAAATGGGATCTCATAAAACTGCAAAGCTTCTGTAAGGCAAAGGACACTGTGGTTAGGACAAAACGGCAACCAACAGATTGGGAAAAGATCTTTACCAATCCTACAACAGATAGAGGCCTTATATCCAAAATATACAAAGAACTCAAGAAGTTAGACCGCAAGGAGACAAATAACCCTATTTAAAAATGGGGTTCAGAGCTAAACAAAGAATTCACAGCTGAGGAATGCCGAATGGCTGAGAAACACCTAAAGAAATGTTCAACATCTTTAGTCATAAGGGAAATGCAAATCAAAACAACCCTGAGATTTCACCTCACACCAGTGAGAATGGCTAAGATCAAAAACTCAGGTGACAACAAATGCTGGCAAGGATGTGGAGAAAGAGGAACACTCCTCCATTGTTGGTGGGATTGCAAACTGGTACAACCATTCTGGAAATCAGTCTGGAGGTTCCTCAGAAAATTGGACATTGAACTGCCTGAGGATCCAGCTATACCTCTCTTGGGCATATACCCAAAAGATGCCCCAACATGTAAAAAAGACACGTGCTCCACTATGTTCATCGCAGCCTTATTTATAATAGCCAGAAGCTGGAAAGAACCCAGATGCCCTTCAACAGAGGAATGGATACAGAAAATGTGGTACATCTACACAATGAAATATTACTCAGCTATCAAAAACAATGCCTTTATGAAATTCATAGACAAATGGTTGGAACTGGAAAATATCATCCTGAGTGAGGTAACCCAATCACAGAAAAACACACATGGTATGCACTCATTGATAAGTGACTATTAGCCCAAATGCTTGAATTACCCTAGATGCCTAGAACAAATGAAACTCAAGACGGATGATCAAAATGTGAATGCTTCACTCCTTCTTTAAAAGGGGAACAAGAATACCCTTGGCAGGGAATAGAGAGGCAAAGATTAAAACAGAGACAGAAGGAACACCCATTCAGAGCCTGCCCCACATGTGGCCCATACATATACAGCCACCCAATTAGACAAGATGGATGAAGCAAAGAAGTGCAGGCCGACAGGAGCCGGATGTAGATCGCTCCTGAGAGACACAGCCAGAATACAGCAAATACAGAGGCGAATGCCAGCAGCAAACCACTGAACTGAGAATAGGACCCCCGTTGAAGGAATCAGAGAAAGAACTGGAAGAGCTTGAAGGGCCTCGACACCCCATATGTACAACAATGCCAAGCAACCAGAGCTTCCAGGGACTAAGCCACTACCTAAAGACTATACATGGACTGACCCTGGACTCTGACCTCATAGGTAGCAATGAATATCCTAGTAAGAGCACCAGTGGAAGGGGAAGCCCTGGGTCCTGCTAAGACTGAACCCCCAGTGAACTAGACTGTTGGGGGGAGGGCGGCAATGGGGGGAGGGTTGGGAGGGGAACACCCATAAGGAAGGGGAGGGGGGAGGGGGATGTATATAAATATATATATCCAAGCCCCTCCACACTAAAAACGACCGAAGTGCTAAAGAAAATTATTAGATAGTAAAATAAAATAAAAGATAGAACATATGTATGGATCCAGAGACTCAATAATAAGTCAGGCATGGTGGTGCATGTTCCTATCCTGACACAGAAGACACAAAAATTGCCACAAGTTTGAGGCCAGCCTGAACTAGGCTGGGCTACCTGACAAGATCATGTCTCAAGTAAATAAGAGAAAGGGGGGGTTGGGAAAGGTTGAATAAAGGCTCTAGACCAGCAGTTCTCAACTTGTGGGTCACAGCGCTGGGGTCAAATGACCCTTTCTCGGGGGTCCCATATCAGATATTCACATTACAGCTCATTATGGTAGCAAAATCACAGTCACGAAGTATCAACAAAAGGAATGTCATGGTTGGGGGCCGTCACACCGTGTGGAACTGTATTAAACACGGCATTAGGAATGTTGGGAGCCACTGCTCTAGACGATGAGATAGATAGGGACTGACAGCAATCAGTGCCCAGGATGCCATGAAAACGGACCCCTCTGTCATGGCTGACTTTAGCCCCCACCTGATGTCTCCTGGAAATGGCAGCCTCATACATCTTCTCTGTGAGGTATAAATATGGAAAGGAAAGATGGAGACTTCATCGAGCCCATTAAGGGAAATATACTTCCTCCTGGCCATAAGAATGAAACCTGAACTCTAGCTCTGGCCTAGTGTGGAGACAGGACATTCACTTTGCTCTATAGACTGGAACATTAAACACTACTGTCTCTGCCCATAAGTGTTAACCCAGCTGGGCCTGTCAATCACCTAGCCAGGAGACCACTCCTCAGGAAAGCTGAAGACTTAGTAGGAAAATGGAATATTATTATCCCCATAATAAGGTGACATACTTATCCTTCCCACAAGTCCCTCCTACAATGCAATTCCTCAGCCTGTTTGTGGTGCAGCTCTGCGAGCCTTGCTTACTTTTCTGATTCAAAAAATCTTAACTTCCTTCCCTTTCCATTCCTTCTTTGGGTTCTGTCTGTGGAGGTTTGAAAATGCTTGGCCCAGTGCTTTAGGAGGTGTGGCCTTGTTGGAGGAAGTGTGTCACTGTGAGGGCAGGCTTGAAGACCCTCTTCCGCTACTGGAAACTAGTCTTCTCCTGTCTGCCTTTGGATGAAG
>NC_141539.1:96037500-96117500 GCF_021556685.1 Rattus norvegicus | reverse complement strand
ATGATCTTGACTTTCATGCTTCACAGTCTGGAAGGCATCATCTCAGACATGGTCACTAAGTCGGTTTCCAGAAAAGTGTTCCCTCTGAGAGGAAGGTCCGTTGTGAAGACTTTGGAAATGACTGAAAACTGACTGCAGGTCACAGATGCCACCCACAGTCAGGCTCATGGTCATGTGCCGGGATTAGATCAGAGCATCAGAAACAACGAGCTCACCCCTGGTGCTTGGCTCAGGGTTGACCAGGAATTCCAGGAAACGGTATTCAAAGCAGGATGTCGAATTATCTAAAATGTCTAGAAAAGAAAAAAGAAATGTCTGGCTCACTTATCTATGAAGATGCCATGATGGCGCCTATTACTTTGTATGCTAACCTAAAAGATTTCTATGAATTTGATTTTAAAAAGACTCTGTGGGGAAGAGATGTCTTGCTGTGACTTTTATAATCCACAGAGAAATTTGCCGCATCACAAAGACGAAGACCTTGCACCTTGCTGGTGGAGGAGGGGAGGATGAGAGCGATTTAAAAGAGACGAAGGAAATACACTAAAATGACTTTGAGAGTTGAGAGTTCATCGATTTTTGCTGTTTTGCATTAAAATCAGTATCTGAAACTTAGCGATTGTGAAATGAATTTTGGGGCCAGGGATGGACAGGCCATCCTTGAACTTCAAAAGCAAGGGCTCTTTCTACGCCTTGAAGAAGGACATCTGGTAACAGTAGGTGGAGTCTGAATTAAAAGGTCGTCCTACTCTACATCAGGAGTTTCAGGCTACGCAGAGCTACACACTGAGAGCCCATCTAATAAACAAAGCAGCAATGTGCAGTTGGGAGGTGGCCCGAATGCCATATGGCTTTGGCCTACAAAAACAGCAATCTGGTCTCATGCACAGAGTTAAAGCAAACAAGGCAAAAACCTGTGACTTTTGAAGCTGGGTGCTGACTACACATTTGTTTACTGTTCAGTCCTTTCAACTTTCCGTAGTTTAAAAAATGTAATAAAAGCTTGGGGTGGCTTCTTCCCAAACTATTTGCCTAAGTCATCCAAAACTGGGCATGGTGGTGCACATCTGTAATTCCAACACTCACTCAAGTGATTAATGAAGCTTGCAAGGCCAGCCTGGGCTAAATAGTGAATTTCAGGCCAGCCTGGGCTATAATTTAGACCCTGTCTCAGAAAACAAATGAAGAAACAAACAAAAGAAAAGCAGATAACGAGACTTACCTTAACTTTTAAACTACCTGAACTTTTAACTAAGGCAACGTTTTGGGGGGCTGGAGATGACTCACTACTTATGAGCACTTATTGCCCTTGCAAAGGACCTCTGTTCAATTCGCAGTACCCACAGAGTAGTTTATAACCATCAGTAACTCCACTTAATTCTTCTGACCTCCACAGGCACCAGTCATACACATGGTTCACATTCAGAAATGCAGGCAAAACACTCACACAAAAAATAAAACCCATAAGCCCAATTTAAATTTTTGAAAAGTTTTCCCGATTCATTAACCTGAGCTAAAACCTATTTAACTATAACAAATCATATTCTACTCTAGAACAAGTCTAATGTAAATTTCAAAAATAACACCAACAGCCAGCACAAGATTTATAAGTGTAAACATCTGGTTTTTATAACAAATAACAAAGTTAACAGCAATAAAACAAATCATTTAGTACAGCATATAATGTGTTATATTAAATTTACACAATGATATATATAAAACACATACTGTTTATATTATACAGTAATTCAACAACAGGAATATCAAAACAGGAATCCAAATAACTACTACTCATGCACAAAACATGCATATATCAGTATTTAAAAAATTCTATTTTACACAATACTGTTTACCAAAAACTTTTTTAAAAAATGTAAAGCCCTTCCAGACAAGTCAGTGGTCCAGTGGGGAGTGAACTGCACTACTGTTTAGGCCAGTGCTTAGGTGAGAGCAATTCTGGGCTTGGAGTCATGCCCAGTAAGGGTGAATTTCTTTGCACCATAGGACCAACATTTTATCCCAAAGGCAAGCTGTCTAAGGGACAAACAGTTGTATTGGATACAAGTTAGGAGCAGAGAGAAAGGCATCAAAAACTGCTGGATACCTGGCCCAGAAAGAGTTACTGTAACGAAGGCTGAGGCACTACACGTGGCAAAGGTTTTTGTGAATCCTTCTAAGGTCCTGTCAGTCTTCCTATCCAGTTTACCACCTCCAGATTTACAGTCTGGTCTACTAGGTTCTAAATCCAGTAAAAAGTGTACTTCTAAGAAGAAAATAGGATGGAGAGACATCTGAGAAATGTTGACTATATTAAAAAAGTTTACAGAAAGCAATGACCATTTTTTTTTCTACCTATTCTACACAATTGTATGCAATGCCCCTCAACCGGAAAGTCTTTTCAGGGACACAGCCCTAAAACATCAAGGCGCGAGTTCACGACTTAAAAATTTTATCCACAGACCTCGGAAACAAAAGGTCTCATCCAAATAAAACTTGAAACATCACAGACCTGTACTTTGCCAGACACTCGGACAAAACATCTGATAATCAAAATTCATTCATTATCACCACCACTAAGACCTCAATATTCACTTCTAACTAGCGATACATCCTTCACCTTCCATTAAAGGCACTAGCGTCCATACATGATGGCGAGACATAATTTATCTTGGGTTTATCCTAGTAGAAGGAAAGTATCATTTAAGTATGACACAAATATTAAGACACCACCTTTTTTCTTTCTTTCTTTTCTTTTCCAGAGACTGGGGGAGGGGAAGACACTCGCTACATCAGCTACTCAAACAGTAGTCATCAGTTTCAAAGAGCCTGACCGGAAGCGGAGGATCTTCTTCTTGAGGTTGTGCGAGGCCTTAATTTTGACAAAGGTTTTTGTGGGGCGGGTGTGAAGGTCTGGGGCCGTAACCGTTTGAATAGGGAGAGTCTGGACAAACTGGGACCAGATTAAACCCCCGCTCTCCTCAGAGTCGCTGGTGGTGGTGCTCTCACCCACGAAGTCGCCCTCGCTCACGCTGGACTCACTGTCGCCAAAGCAGTTGGTGGTGTAGTTGCTCTGATCGTCCTCGCTGGTGTCCACCACCGTGGAGTGGAAGAGCGACTCACACTCGGCCGAGTACTCAGAGTCGCTGGCCACGTAGGCGTAGGGGCTGGGGTAGGGCACGGCCACGGCCACTGGGTAGGCGCCCCCGTGCTCCCTGCGAGCCCTCCGTGCCCTCCGCAGGGCCTCTTCGTAGGAGACCTCGGCCGACGACTTCCACCTCCGGTAGTCGGTTCGCTTGTGTTTAGGTTTGGCCACCACCGGCTCCCGTCCGTGCGCGTGCGCCCTGCTGCCTGCCCTATGGCCGCCGGTGCCCAGTGGCCTGCCAGGAAGGCTCGCGTCGGGCAGCCCGCTGCTGCGCCGGCCCTTGGAGGAGGCCTTCCTGAGTTTCTTATTTGTATCCGAGTCGTCTGGGAAACGGCACTTCTTGCCCACCGCCCGCGGTTTCTCCCTGACGGTGGGAAGGCCATGTTCTGTGGCTGCCTGGCCACGGGCCTTCAAGGTGGCGCTCCTTGCGACACCCGGGTTCCTGTGTGCACGGTGAGGCCTGGCGCCCGCCTGCTGCCCTGGGATGAACTGAGCTTTTACCAGATGCCCTTCTTCGAGGCTTTGAGAAGAGCCCTCGCTTTTGAAGTCCAAGGATGGCCTGTCCACCGCAGGCAAGGCCTGTAGACTGCTCTTCTGTGGCATCTTTTTCTGGAGCTGCAGAGCTTTGCTCTCTGTGGAAGCGACAGGGCCTCCGCCCGGACTTGTTTTAGGAGAAACGGCTGAAACCTGATTGCTTTCCTTCATAGATTCTCCCGGCCCAGCTTGACACCTTACAAGCTCTTGAGAGGCTGCCTTGGCGATTTTGGGCAGATGCTTGCTTTGGGGTTCCATGGCAGTGCCTACCGAGCAGCCCTCCTGCAGAGCCAACCTCTTACTTTCTGACTGGTCTGTCTTCGAGTCTTTTGACCTCTGCTTAGGAGGAGAGAATGGCCCATTTTCCAAAGAGGGTATTCCCCCACAGGGCAAACACATCTGTTTCGTATTCTTAAGGTTCACATTGCTGCCCTGTGGGACACTACTAGGGGCCCTGACACACACACTTCCATTCCTCAGAAGCCCCTTGGTAGGGTCAGCGTTCACACTGGTTCTAGGTTTATTGGTCCTTACAGGGTGTGTTTTCTTCTGGACCAGGCTCAGAATATACCCATCCATTTTCTTACTGGATGCAGGCTGAGAAGCCGGCCACAAACTGCTTGGAGATGGCAAGGAATTATCCATTTTGGTGGCATTCAGTTCAGATCCAATGCAAATGTCGCTGGCGTGGTTCCCAAGCCCCTCCTCTTCCCTCAGAGAGTTGCCCGTCAGACAAAGGAGAAACATTGGGCTCTGCACAGCCACAGCGTGAAGTGGACTGGGATACCGATATACGTCATTCCCGTTTTTAGACACAAGGTCACACTGGTATTTAGGATTCACATCTGCAATGACATCAAGGGGGTTAAATTGTGGTGTGGAGGGGGAACTGCACATTGTCCCTGAGGCCTGGTCTTCACAGTGGCCGCCTTTACATTCCAACCATCCTATGAGATCTGAAAAACATGCAAAGACACACTGAAGAAATGAATTGGTAGAGCCACCTTGACTGTGGCCAAAGTTTACTAAAGTAAACTTAGTGATGAGAGGATACCAAAGGATTGAGAACTGTTCCACACTAGCTCTTCTACAAGCTTTCTTGAAATTCATGGATGACTGAATGAAGGCAAACAATACTCAAGAATTTTGACAAAGTACAATGTATCGTGTCTTTAACCAAAAAAAATATTTAGCCATTCATAAAGACTCTGAAACTACTGAATAATGTAAGGAAACACTTCATGCAGCTTAGTGAAAATCATGACATAAATCAATATAAAATTTAAAGATACCTATGCAAATGAACTCTGAAGTGAAGCACCTCAAAATCCTAACAGTACCCTCCAGTGTGAAAAGTGAAAAGCAATGTTTACTCTGTTTCCAATACCTGTTCTCTGGTTTCTCTTTAAAATCCTTAAGACACTTGCTGTGGCCTTTCTCCTCATTTCTGTATTTTTTAAAAACATGTTCCCTAGTGGGAACTATTTAAACATAACTGTCCTTTAGAAAAAAAAATCAACAAAACAGATCAAAGCTTTAAAAAAAAAAAGAGTATTCTTATTTTTAATTTTGTGTATGTGCTAGTGTATATGAGTGCAGTTGCCCACAGAGGTGAGAAGACACCAGATCCCCTGGAGCTGGAATTACAAGAAGTAGTGAGCCACCTAAAGTGGGTGCTCTACAACAGCAGCGTGTGCTCTGAACCATCGAGCCTTCTCTCCAGTCCCCAGACCTTATTACAATAACAACTGATAAAATTTTAACACTCACAGTATATCTTTAATAGTGACAGTAAAAACAATATTTTAATAGGGCAAGAAATTTCAATAAGATTTTTAAAGATTAAGCAATTTTGAAGGATAAATTTCTTAGGGCTAGAGACAAGACTCAGCGGTTAAGAGCACTTGCTACTCTTAGGAAGGGCCTGGATTCAGTTCTCAGCACCACTGGATTCAGTTGTCAGCAGCCCTCTGACAGCTCTAGAGGATCTGATGCCCTCTTCTGCTCTGTAGACACTGTACACATGTGGTGAACTCACTTAACATACATGCAGGAACATTCATACACATAAAATTCTATTTTAAAAGAAGCTTTTTACATTTCAAAAATGTCCATGTCAAAATACAATGAAACAAGCTCTTAGTTAAATGTTGGTTTCTGCCCTGGAAAAATAATTATTTTTATAACCTTCAGTAGGGGAAATTCTAAGTTTTCCTCTATTGTATCTATCCATTTGAATATTGAGAACCTACAATGTATCAAACTCTGTATTAAGTGTCTAAGGGAGGGGCTGGAGAGATGACTCAGTGGTTAAGAGCACTGACTGCTCTTCCAGAGGTCCTGAGTTCAATTCCTAGCAACCACATGGTGGCTCACAACCATCTATAATGAGATTGGATGCACCTATTCTGGAGTGTCTGAAGACAGTGACAGTGTACTCACATACGATAAAATAAATAAATCCTTTTAAAAAAAAGAAAAAAGTATTTAAGGGAAAGCTTTCTGACCTTCAAAAATTAGCAGTCTTGAGAGAAAAAAACAAAAATTAATCTAGACTCTAAGATATCATTTCTAAAGAGTTTTGTTTTTAATGAAAATGCCATGTTTGTACCTACTCAACCTCTAATAGCTTGATAATGGTAGAAAAGCCCACCATAGTGGTGAATGCCTACAATCCTAGCAGGAAGATGGGGCAGTGCAGGGGTGCCTGGAGTGGCAGAAAGGAGGAGGAGGGAGGGAGGGAGAGAGGGAGGGAGGGAGGGAGGGAGGGAGGGAAGGAAGGAAATAATGTGACCTCTCTATCTTACACCATTTCCCATCATCCCCCCCAGTACCTTAAAACCCCCACTGTTTTGCCTTAAGTCACATTTGCCTATGAGTTGCCATTTATCTCCCTTCTCTACTTGGAACAGACAAAACAGTCTCCCAAGACCCAGCCCTGCTGTCCCAATTATATAATGATGTGACATTTGGAAGCACTAGAGGGTCTGTCTTCGAGGAAAACCTGTCCAAAGTGCCCTTTAATGGGTTTATAAAGTTTCCCACTGAAACCAGATCTGCAGAGTGATGGGGAGCAATTAACACTGAACTTGAGGCCCAGATACTAGACAGATACTAGATAACAGGGTTCTATACTCTTCCCCCATGGTAGATTGCTGCTGACAACACACTCTATACAAATACAAAGGCTTGACCAACTAGCAACCTCAGCTGCTCAGTGTGATGTTTGCTTTGTTGGATTCAAAAAAAAAAAAAAATCAGCCTTGAACTCAGACAAAAAACACGAAAGCAGTGGTTCATTCCTGTTCCCCTAGCAGGCTCCCCTGGCAGCTCCAATCCTCTTGTTTTCCCTGCTGTCCTATGTTACCAACATATAACAGTAATAAGGGGGAGTTCTGACTTTCAGGGGCAACTCTCATTTAGCAAAGGGAAGCTTCTCACAATACCTGTGGCAATAGACAACATTAAAAAAAAAATCAGATGAGATGGCTGAACATAACCATTTCTGAGTCCCCTTGGAGTGGAGGGAGAACATAGATCAGAGTTTGAATCCTGCTATGACCCAACTACGTAACCTTAAATCATTTAAATAGCATCACTAGGCCTCTTTTTATATATATATTTAATTTTATGTGTATGTCCTGTATGTGGATATAGACCACCTCTCTGCAGGAGCCTATGAAACAGGAGTTACAGATGGTTATGCTGAGGCCTGAATCCAAGTTCCCTACAAGAGCAGTCAGTGCTTTTAACTGCTGAGCCATCTCTCCAGTCCCTCATTTTCTTTTCTTAGCTGTACCCTGAATGCTAACAATTGCACCCTGAATTCCTGTTGGAAGAATTCAGAGGAGATAAATGTACGCAGATCATCATAAGTCCTTCCATCAACAGCAACGTCATGACTATCCTGGAAGCCTGGAGCAGAGAATGGGCAGACTAAGGGCAGTTTCATTGTGTGGAGTACTCTGAGAAACGGAAGGGCCTCCGCCCCCTGAAATGTCAACAGTCCTTGGCTAGACTGATGGGCACATGTAACTTACTGTGTACTTTAAAGAATAAAAGAATTCTGGGATAGTCTTCAAAGGGAAATAAAGAGATGGAGATATAGCTCAGGAGTAGCATGCCAAGGGGTCCCCCAGGGGTACAAAGTAGGCTCTGTGTGTAACTGTGGCACTGAGTACATGAGCACACTGCCCAAATCATCCCCTATCAAAAGACAGCTGAGGCTACATAACTCTAAAGACCCCTGACCTCTTCTAATTAAAACTCCTGTCAATGCTAAAAGCCTTACCTGCAGATTTGGGGCAACCGTCCGAGATGGTCAAGGCTGCCTCCAAGGGGCTGCAGAAGCAGGTGCTGGAATGGCAACTGGACAAACATTCACTGAACACGGAGTTAGAGGAGTTAGAAAGGGACCCGGAAGCCCCATCACTCAGCTCATAAAACCCTACAAGAAAAGGATGGTTGGAATTAGGATCCCATCAAGTCATAATACACATTTATGTTAAAGGACGAAAGGCTGACACATCAAAGAAAAGAAAAGCTCGTTTTTTGTTTCAGTTTCTTTGTTGGAGAGGTCACACAAATGGTGGATTTTTACAAATAAAATTAAATATACGGTTTTATTTCAAATATTCCTTAGAGAAGGCAAAAATCACATAACACTGGGGACAGTTCAAAGTTCCTTTCATTCTCCTTTCTGTCCCATCTCTAAAGTTGTGAAAAAGGAAGCCACGTCTGTCACCCAACTTTATCAGGAATGTTTCAGAGTAATGACTACTGTCTCTGGGTATGGTTGGGTTTGGTGGCTCTCGCCTATAATCCCAGCACTCAGAAGGTCGAAGCAGGAGGACAGGAGTGGATTCAAGGCCAACCTGGGCTACAAAAACAAAAAACACTGAAGTAAATAGTAAATATAAGAAAAAAGAAATATAAGGAGCCAAATGGCTTAAAAGAAGGGGAAACCACAGCAATCTCAGGAAGCTGAAGTGTGACTAATTTTCTAGCCCAGATCCGACTTTCTCAGGTTTCAAAGGAGGTCTGTTTGCTCTTCCAGAAATCTGAATAGAAGTTTGTAGTTTTTAAACTCAGGGAGCACTGGACAGCTCTACCCTATTATTGAAATTTTTATACAGATTGAGTTTACTCCACCCCGGAGCAAATGAATGGTATGCTACTTTTCAGTTGTTTTCACACTGGAAATAAACACCAGATCCATTTGCTAGGGTTCTCCCTGGAGTGCAGGATTCGATGCCTGCCGGTAACACGCGCTCACCTGAGCTAGGCCGGCTGTCCGTCTCCAGGTGCTCCTCAGATGTCTTCTCAACATCCAGTCTCAGGTCACTTATCTGCTTGTCAAGTTCTTGCAACTGATTCAACAAACCGGCATCTCTTCTCCTCAAACAATTCTGATTAGGAAGAATCAGGGAAAGAAAAAAAAAATGGGTACATAGTGACAAAACCAGGAAATCCTCCACTCAAACCACTCCTCTAACCATCAACTAAGTCCTTTTGCTCAAAACACTACTGGATGATCAGAATGCAAGGCATGCCTTCTAGCTTTAGATCTTTCTCAGGGTTTTGGTTTGGTTTTTTGTTTTTTTTTTTTTTTGTGATACAAAGTTTTTTCATTAAAAATAATAATGGGGGGGTTGGAGATTTAGCTCAGTGGTAGAGCTCTTGCCTAGCAAGCGCAAGGCCCTGGGTTCAGTCCCCAGCTCCGAAAAAAAGAAAAAATAATAATAATAGGGGGCTGCTGAGATGGCTCAGTGGTTAAGAGCATTGACTGTTCTTCCAGAGGTCCTGAGTTCAAATCCTGGCAACCACATGGTGGCTCGCAACCATGTGTAATGGAATCAGATGCCCTCTTCTGGTGTTTGAATACAACTACAGTGTAGTTATATACATAAAATAAATAAATCTTTAAATAATAACAACAACAACAACAACGATAATAATAATAATAATAATAATAATAATAGGGATATAGCATGGCTCAGTGGGTAAAAATGCTTGCTGACCAAGCGTGGTCATCTGAATTCAATTCCCTGAAACCACATTGGAAGGAGAGAACCAAGTCCTGAATTTCGTCCTCAGACCTCCGAGGGTGTGTTGTGCCATATCTTGTACCCATATACATACACCAAACACACGATAATAAATTAAAAATATATATGTGGCCGAGTTGTAGCTCCTTGGTAGAGAGCTTAGCTGGTGTGTCCATGTTCAATGCCTGGTACTGCAAGAATGGAAAAGATCTGGCTTTAACTTTTACTCATCTATATACACTGTGACTTTTTATAGGTAAGGGCAAGGAATTTGTAAAGACTTTGAATCATCTGGTGTACAGCCAGTTTAAAGAAAATCCTTCACAGTAAGCTCTTGAAGTCAAAGTAACAGATTTTCTACATTACACTCTAATCTTTCTTAGGTGAGGTTTTTCTGGCCAAATGTCATGGCCTACAGAATTTTGTTTTCTATTAGTTGCTTAGTGGGGCTTAATCAGTCTTAAGGCCTTTGAAAGCGAGAAATTAATACTAACAGCCAGCGCCAAGTATAATGTGAGCTGGCAGAATCCAAAACCCTCCAGGGAAAGCCCATCAAGATTTGAACTCGGCTTGGGTTTCCCAAGGTGACCGGCTGGTTGTGCTAACTCACACTGCCATCTAGTGCTCCCGGTTGCTGGAAAAGCAAAAGAACGCAAAAGGCATCTGGTTTAAATCAAGAATGCCAAGTCTACAAATGAAAATAGTACCATAAACATTGACTGGAGTGGAATTCTCCTGACACACTGCCTCGCTCCCCTGAAGCGGACAATAGGAATGCGCCACTCACGATCTTGAGATCCGTGAAGACAAAAAGGTGCTATTGTACAAGACAATACCGAAATGTAAGCGACCAGTCACAACCAGAAAGAACTGGCTCAAATTCACGTAGTACGTACAATTCTGTTCCATTATCAAAGAAACAGTAAAAATGCCAAAACAGAGCTCTTGCACAAACCACAGCACACATCCTTGCAAAATAGATAACAGGGAAATATCTAGGCCTTGTTCGTGTCCTGCGACTTTTAAAAGCTTGGACGTAAGCCTTTAGCTTGTGTGCGAAAAACTGGATTTCATCAGAAAAAAAATGAATTAAGTAAAAGCACTTTGATGCTCAATAACTACACAAATAATCTAGAAAACGGTAATTCAAGAAAACACGTGACAACCCTCAACATCACTTTCAGAGGGTCATTATCTAGCTGAAGGGGTCTAATACAACACGCTGGGATAAGAATCGTTTTGCTGTTTCCAAAACTACATTTTGAGGTCACTGAAACAAAGCTGCCGCCATTATTTTGAGACAGCATCAAAAGCTGTTCTCAACACATGAAGTCCAAAGTTCTTTTTCTTCCCTGCTAATGAAGACTGCACAGAACGACTGAGACAGTGACAGAAATCCAATAAGATAAATACTCCCAGCGAGCAGCTTCTCCCTTCTCCCACCTCCACCACCAAGCACAGCTGGCGGACCGGATAAAAGAGGAGGGGGAAGGCTCTCCGGCCAAATTGCCAGTATTTGCATCTAGTTTTAGCTGCCTTATACAAAGGACTTCTATTTAAAACTAAACACCGACCCAGGAGAAAGAGAGAGAGAGCACCGGGTAGGGCACCGCTCCCAGCGGGAGCTTCGCGGTAACCGTAAAACTCAATGTTGGACAGTTAGGCAAGCAACAAGCCTCTTCCTCGCTTTTGTGCGCCTCCCTGGGGGGTGGGGGGGATAACAGGGGAGACCACAAGGTGAAATGGCACTAAAAGTGGGGGTTGCAAACCTCCGAGAAAGGGGACCTGCAGTAGCTTAACTTTCAGGCTAGAACCAAGGGACTCCAAGAATTCCAAATGCAGGATAGAAGAGCGGCCGCCCCCTCCCCGCTATCCGCCAGCTCCTCAGGTGACACAAAGCAGGCATCCGCCAACAACGCGTGGAAGTCACGCGCGGCTGGCATCCGCGACACCAAGGGGGTCAGGGAAAATCGAAGCGGGGGGTCACGTCGTGGCCAGAGATCCCACGGCCAGAAGCTACCAGCCCACCCTCCAATCAGGCCACCGGCCACCACCTACCAACTGCCTCCGCAGCAGCAAGATGTTCTCCTCCAGGAACTTCTCCTCCAGGCGGCTGCGCTGCGCCGCGTCCCCCCGCAGCTCCCCGGCGCGCGGCGCGACGGTCCCCACGGCCCCGGAGCAGCGCAGCGCACCGCGCACCAGCAGCTCCTGGCGTTGCCGCAGGTACCCCAGCTCCGCCAGCCCCGCCAGCGTGGCCTCCTGGCGCTCGCGGGTGCGCTGCCGCTCCGTGTCCGCCTCGCCCCTCTCGCGCCAGCGCCCCTCGGCCTCTGCGCCCCTGCCGGGGCTCAGCGGCTCGGGCTCGCGCGCTGAGTCGGGCTTCATGACCCCCGAGGCCCGGCCAGCCCGAGAGCAGCAGCACGCGCTAGGGTCCCGGCCGGGAGCTCATGCCGCCCGCACTCGCATCCCGCGCTGCTCCAGTCTGCGGCCCCGCAGCTGATAACGCCCCGGCCACGCTACGTCACTCCCGGCCCCGCCACCCGCCACCCGCCACCCCGCCTGCTCGCCCGCCCGCCCGCCAGCCGCCGCCTCCGCCGGCTCACGGCGATCAGCTCCTGTCAGGCGCCGGGGCCGCCCGCGCCCCGCCCCGGCCCCGCCCCGGCTCCGCGCCCCCTTTTTCGGTCCGACGGCACCGCGGTCCCTTCGGCGCCGATTGGCTCGGCTCCATCTCCCGAGGCCGTGGCGGGCGCGGGCCGAGCATCTTGTTACAGCCAGCCCCGAGGGCCGATCCGCGGGCGCCGTGGCTTTGGGCTCCCGGGACAACTTTCTGAAACTTAACCCCTTCCTCACGCGTCCACGCTCGGAGTCCTCTCCCTTGGCTCTGGGTTTCTCCATACCAAGCTAAAGTCCACTCGGTACTCAGAACACCATTTCTGAGAATTTGGATTTGGAAGTCGCCTTTGTTTTAAGCTCTATTTGGTAACTGGGGGGAAAAAAGCAAGAGCATTGTTCTAAAACTCTTTTTGTTTGTTTTAGCTTTTCAGCAGAAGCTTTGCTGTAAGAGGCATTTAAAATCAGACAGAGGGATTCTGTTGTGAGGTCAGCGGTCGCATCAATTCCTATAAAAGCCCAGACTTTATGAGGGGTGGCGTGTGAGCACCTAGGGTTTGAGTTTTTATTGTTCCTTAGCCTCTGTTCACTAGAGCCCTGACTCCGAGTCCGCACTGTCTGAATCTGATTCCTATTTCATCCACGAATAGGAAGTTAAGTGTCCTCTCTTTGTGACTCTGTTTACCCAATAGTAAAATGGAGCTAGCACACAGGCCTACCTATTCTAAAAATTATAGTGGCAAATGGCATAAAAAGACATGCGGTGGTCCAGCCTGTAAATCTTAAAAGAGTTATCGCTCTCAGTGAGGCGGAGGTGGCGCATGCCTTTAGCCCCAGCACTTGGTAGGCAGAAGCAGGCAGATCTCAGGGCAGGGAGAGAGAGAGAGAGAGAGAGAGAGAGAGAGAGAGAGAGAGAGAGAGAGAGAGAGAGAGAGAGAGAGAGAGAGAGGAAGAAGAAGGAGGGAGGGAGGGAGGGAGGGAGGGTGGGAGAGAGAGAGAGAGAGAGAGAGAGAGAGAGAGAGAGAGAGAGAGAGAGAGAGAGATTTTTTTCCCCTTCCAGGGGAACTTTTTTTTAAAAATTCCCCTAAAGTACCATTCGGGATTTGACCTTGTGTCCTTGGGATGCCACTCAATGGGTATTTCAGTGGCACTGGGATCTATCTGGAAATGCCACTAGCTGACTTATGAGACTACAACTCATGCCTCTTAAAAAACGTTGCATCCAAGCACCTCAGAAATTGAATTTAGCGAGTCACAATTTGAGAAAGTTAAGACAAAGTGTTATATGAAGGAGCACATTTCAGGTCAGGATTTCAGAATCTTACACTTTTGTCCAGCTACTCCAGCAAGGAATTCTCTCTTTTTACCTTCTATGTGGTCTAATTTTCCAAAATCAATTCGTTCACACCCCATGACCAATATATGCCCACCGACCCCCACAGCCTTCCCCCTTGCCAACTGGTTAACTGCATGGATGTCTGGTCCTTCTCACACACTATTGTCTGGTTCTCTTTCTGGGCACACATGATCTGTATACTTAGGTGTTCCTTGTGTATGTTCTCTTCAGCTGGGTCATAAAAGCTCTTTTAATACCTTCATGGTACCTGTGCTCTCACTCAGCACAAGACCTAGAAGCATGCAACTGATAATTACCAGAGGAGACTTCCAGAGGAAGCAAATTAGTTATAAATTGTTCTTCTATTAGCATACTTCTAAACTCAATAGTTCCCACTTAATCTCTACAACAAATAAAATTAAGTTGACCTTTACCAAGAAGACACAAACAAAAGCAAAAGCTGCCTTGCCACCCACTTACACTGTTCTCCTCCCACCCCACCTCCTCCAGCTCCTACCTCCTACGGACATAAAAGGGAAGACAGCCTTGGTTCATAATTAGCATGATATAAAAGTGGAATCCTATTCAGGTGTTCCCGTATGTACGAAGTCTACAGGACACACATTCTTCATGCCTCCTGTGTCCCAAACACTACATGGTAATACAAGAACTAATTTTGCTTCCTAGTTTCAGGAAGACAAATTTAGAATAATGGCTTGCCTTACATGACACAGTCCACTCTCCCAAGTCCTCTGGCATTGTTTCCTTCTACCCATTTCTAAATAGACCTCTTGCTTTCTAGTTCTGAATTAGGTTCCTTCTGGCTGGGTGGACCCTGTTATTGTAGCCTGTACTATGTCACACACTGGCAACTATATTTGTATAGTTGAAGGGGTGGGGGAAGCTGAAACATGTTTTTACACACTGCTAATAAATCTTGTTACAGCTGACAGACAAGTCGCTGTGTCTCCAAACTTCTCCACCTTCCCACCTCTCCCTCCACCCCAGCACACACACACCCTGCTCCCCCACCAAATGCCCCTTTAGGCTGGCCTGTTAGTTCAAAGCAAGCCATTTGTCATAGCAGCTTGTTCATCTACTTGAAAAAGTGTTCCCAACAAGTTTAAATATTAAAACTAATGTATGCAAAGGGCTCCACCAATAAAATGATCACAAATGGGGGGTGGGGGTTATGCTTTCCAAAGTATCCATTACACATTAATAAGTAATGCTGTTTGTTCATTGGATGCCAATTAAAACAAACTTTGGCTGTCAAATGAAGTTCGAAGCAAGGAGCTCAATGCTGTAATTGTTTTTCCAGGAAAATTCCCAATGTCATCAGATTAAGTGTGACTGGCCCGGTTGCTCCTGTTCTCCGCTAAACCTAACAGCCAAATATTCTCCTTCTTAGTTTAGTTTGGTGGATTTTCCTGATTCTTGAAGTCTGTGTTTCATTTGTAGGTAACAAGAAGGCAGTTGCCAGAAATCACCTACAGTCCCCTTCCATTACACATTACAAACCGGGTCTCACTTTCTGCTGTGGTTTTGATCACACACACACACACACACACACACACACACACACACACACACACACCCTTCTTTTAAGCAGCCACTGGCGCTTCTTCCTCTAATGGTGCAACTTATTTCACTCCTTTCAAGTGGTGTTCAGCGGAGTCCCATCTTTTCCTCTCACTGGAGGCTTATTCTTCTCAGGAACACTGTGATAGACCCGCAAGAGACTGTGACATTAAAGACAGAATGGACCTGCTGCCTTGTTGGATCTGGAGAGTGAGCTAAAGGTACTAGAAACAAAGCATGGGATTTGAACACGCTGCAACTGTGTAGCACATGCTTGGATATATTTTCTGAGCAGTGCCAGAAAGGGTCCTTGCATCATAGCTTGAAGCTGCTTGAACCCTTGGACAGAACAATTCCGAAGAGCACCCCACCTAAGTCAGAGCGTCACTCTGCAGAGTCCTCATCCTGCAGTGAATAGTTCACAGCAGACGCAGCAAGGAGTAGCCGTTTCACGATTCGCAATCGAGAAAAGCAACAAATGATGCAATCGAGAAAAGCAACAAATGATGCCTTGCAGCGTTTATGGCCAAACAGACACAACTGAGGTAATTGAGGAAAACTGTCCCCAGATGGGGAGGGGGGAGTGCGATCCTTTGGATTGGGTGATGACCACCATTTGAGGGTCTGGGATCAAAGCTCCAGCCAGACATCAAAGCCCATTTGAGTCTAGCGCCAAAAGAGCCACAGTGAACTAAACTTCATATACAGACTAATTATAGCTTGACCCCATAACCAGACGTCAGTGAGCGCACAGGGGAAAGAAAGCCAACATTGAAATAAAAGATCAAGAAGGAAAGTTGGTAGCAAAACTAGGCAACATCATGGCCCTGAACACTCTTAAAAAATCTTTTGAGGGCAGAGAGGAATAGAGAAGGATGGGGCAAGCGTCACTCTCTGACAATACCAGTGTTGTTTGAAAGAAAGTCTCCTCCATCCTCTGGTTCTGTGACCAAACACATCTCATCCCTAGAAGAAAAGGTTATCTTTTAGCTGGGTGCTCGTGTTAAAGAGGTTGCATACAACCAAACTTCCGTTGAAGAGTCTGTGTGACTTCTGAAGATGCTCGAATGTCCAAGACTCACACGCTAATCTCTGATTTCAGGGCACTCGCTGCCATTTCTCCCAGCCACCGTTACAGATGGTACACACAGTGTTCCAAGCATACACATACTCTAGAACAAGAACAACACGCCTTGGCAGTAACACCATGAAGCAATGACGAATCTCTCACGTTCAGCAAGTCCAGGTAGCTTTGTTAAACAGTTATATGAGTTCGGTTTTGTCCCCATTTCGCTCTATTCAAAATCTTCTCCGCTTATTTAAAATTATCAACCTCACAAAATGATAAGCTTTTGCGTGCCTGATCTTAAGATCCGCAGACTATTTCTTTGTAAATAATCATGAGTAGCTTCTTAAAGTGGCCAGCTCTAATGTGTAACATGAGTGCTTTCATAAGAAAAAATCTAAAAAGGAAGGTTCTTTGAGGATGAAAGCAAACATGGGTGCATCACACTAGATTACACTCTGAGAATTGTGGGTTTTGTTTTGTTTTGTTTAAGATTTACTTGTTTTATGTTGCGCATATGGACACTTTGCCTACATGTATGTCTGAGTACCAGAGGTACACAGTATCTGTTGAGTCCAAAAGAAGATGTTGGGTCCTCTGGAACTGGAGTTAGAGCTGGTTGAATGGCCATGTAGGTGCTGGGACTTGAACCTGGATCCTCTGGAAGAACAGCTATGTTCTTGATGGTTAAGCCATCTCTCCAGCCCTAGATTACTTATTTTTTAAATAATTCTTTGCTTATTCAGTGAGTATTTATGATATACACAGTACATCAGGGATACCGTGGTAATCCAGCAAGCCACGGTCTCTGACTTAATGAGCTTTGAGTCTAGAAGGTGAAGCATCCTTGGTTAAAGGAGAGTACAGAATTAATGTGAAAAAGGAAATCGAAAGCACTATTGATGAGAATATTAAATTAGTAGAACTACTAGGGAAAACAGCATGAAATTCCTCAAAACAACGACAATAACAACAACAGCAACTAAAGAAGCGACCGTTCTACTCCCGCATTTAAACCCCAAGGAAAAGAAATAAAGGTCTCATGTCAAGGAGACACTGGCAGTCTCATGTTCACTGCAACACTATTGACAAAAGCCAGGATTCAGCATCAACCAAGGCTTTGAACAAACGAATGGATAGGGAAAAGTGGTGTCTGTACATAACAGAATATTAGCTGTAAAAAAATAAAGTAAAATAAAAATGGGATTTTGTCCTTTGTGGAAGCATAGAGGTTATGTTAAATAAATCAGGCATAGATAAATGTCAAATGTTCACACTTATATGTAGAAGTTTAAAAAAAAAACACAGTTAATCACAAAGAAGTAGAAATGAGAATAGCGATAGAGGCGGCTTCGAATGTTTGCGTCCAGGAGGCTGGAGAAATGGCTCTGCTGTGAAGAGCGAGTATACTGCTCTGCTCTTCCGGGGGCCTGAGTCCGGATACCATGTCAGGCAGCTGATCTCTATCTAAAACTCTAATCAGGAGACACCATACCCTCTTCTGGCCTCTGTAGACACATGTACTCACATTCACACACACACTATTTAAACAGACAGTAAATCTTTAAAAAATTCAATGTTCCCAACATAGCCAAAAGATAAACGTCTGAGGTGATGTCTGTGACAGTTATGATCCGGTCATTGAACATTATATACAGGTACTGAAGTATCATACTTTAACCTATAAAGATAAACAACCATTGTATATCAGTTAATTTTTTCATTATTAAAGCAAGATAGAGCCTCAATTATATATTAAACAAGTCACACTCAAATGAAATCACAAAAATATAGTACTGTGTCTTTTCTTTTTCCCTCCACTGCTGGGGATCACAACCAGGGCCTTGCATATATTATGCAGGGACTTTACCACTGAACAACATTCTCTGCCCACAGAAATGTATTGCTGCCTTTTATAACGCTCAAATTCCTTCCATGAAAAAAACTTTTTTTTCAGTCCCCAGGCCTCATGAGTTTGTTAGGAAAGTGCTCTGTCATTGAATTACTACTCCAGCTTTGGAAGAAAATATTTTGCTTTTTATTTTTTCGTTTAAAAATATTTATCTGTGTGCACCATATGCACAAGTAGGTTCAAGTACCCATAAGCAAAAGTAGAGGCCAGACAACTTGCAAGTCATTTCCTTTGCTACTCACTGCCTTACTACCTCGAGAGTCTCTTGCTGAATGGGTAGATCTTTAGTTGGTGATTTTGGTTGTCTCTAGGGCTCTGTCTCTGCTCTATCAATGTTGGAACAACAAACAGGCAAGGTCACCGGTGTGGGTGCTGGGGATTCGAACTCAGGTCCTCATGCTTGCAGAACAGGTGTTCCCCCACTGAGCCACCTCCCCAGGCCCAAAATATTTACTCTTTAAATCTATATTTGGAATTTATAAAGGAAGATACTTGCTTTATAAGAAAACAGTTTAATGTCCTCATCTAAATACCATTTATTGTGTAAATAAATTGAAAATATTAATCATATTATTATCATATTCGTGTATACATTGCTTTTCCCGGGAACAGTTCCAGGGAAAAGAAAATTCATCACTCAAGATGCAACGGAGTATGTCCACTCATTTCTAAACTAGCGCGGAGCATTGGTCAGAGAGGTTCTGTGTTGCTGAGGGCCCCAGTCTTTGACAAAGAAGCAGAAACTCTTGCTCGGTTGTTTTCTCTTTCTTCTCTGCACCCAGGTCTCTGAGGCCAGGCAGAAAGGAATCAGAACTCAAAAGAAATACCCACGCAGAGTTCTTGAACTATGTTTGCCTCCAAGACTCACACATCCACTTTAATTAAGACCCTTTGAGGGCCCAGGGATCCCAGTAGAAAAGCCCAGAGTGCTATTATCACCTGAGAGAGGTTGAACTCTCACACCGCTGGCTGAGGCTTAGGCCGGCTCTGCCCCTTGGAGAGCTGCTTCCTAATCCCTAGCACCTCAGACAGCACGTGTGAAGAGGAGCAACTCTACTTCAAACGGGAGCTGGGCCTTGAGCCTGTTTGGACTGACAGGAAGGACCGAGCGGGGGTGTGGGCTGTGAAAAGCCCCAGATTCAAAGCGAAGTCAGCTGGCACGGAGACAGTCACTTGCAGCATGGTGCTCATGAGAAGACTAAACCTCGGCCTCCATCTCTCCACCCACCCCCTTCCCTGGAACAGGCCTTTCTCCATTTGGATTCTTTGAAGTCCGTGAGGATGGTTTTGACAGCAGATGGGACAATTCACTACTGTTCAGTTTGGTCCAGGAAGATGCAAATCAGGGAGACAGTATTGCCTAATGATAAAGAGAGGGTTGGTTTTTGTTGTTGTTGTTGCTTTTATGGGGACGGAGAGGTGGGGGGGGGGGGGTGTGGAGTAGGTTGTTTGGTTTGGTTTTGTTTTTAAACACCAAACTCTTCTAGACTTCACAGAGGAATTTGGCTGGGCTTTAAGTAGAAGCTGTTCTTGAAAAAGACCCAGGTTCTGTCAAGGCACTCAGGAAGTGTTGAACTGGTACAGGGTTTGGAGTTCGGGTGCAACGGTTTGAATTCCAGCTACGCTGCACTCATATGGCTCCTGGCTTTGACCTTCCCAGGCTCAGTTTTTTCCTCACGTGTAAAACAGAGTTTATGAGTAACCTTCCAGGGAAGGTACGAAGGAAAGATGGTTTACCCATGAGCTTCAGTCTTTGTACGCACAGAGAGTGTACAGTTAAGGATGAGAATTAGCACCAAATGTTTTGAAAGTCTTCATAAAGTATACATTTTGACTTCGATGTATTTATTTATTTAATCTATTTATTTACTTATTTGGGGCAGGATATCTCTATGTAGCCCTGGCTAGCTTAGACTCAATATGTAAACACGTGGTGGCTTTGATCTCAACACTTGGGAGGCAGAGGCGGAGGGATCTTTGAGTTCAGAGCTAGCCTGGTCTACAGAGTGAGTTCTAGGATAACCAGAGCTACACAGATAAACCCTGCCTCAAAAAAACAAAACAACAAGTACAAAAAAGAACTCATTCTGTAGACTGGGATTGCTCAAAGGCAAGGAGATTTGCCAGTTTCTGCCTTCTGAAGGCTGGAATGAAAGGCCTGTGCCCCTGTGCCTGCAACTTTCTGATATTTTGTTTAATTTTTTGAGCTATAAGTGGATCCGCTTACTCAAGGATACAAAGTTGTCAGAGATGCTAAGACCAAGCTCTAAGATCCGGTTCTTAGAACCGGAGGAACCAATGGAGTGGGGTTTGGAGAGCACTTATACAGAAATATGAGTTCTATCTATATATGCAGTGTACATACACACACACACACACACACACACACACACACACATATTTGGGCAATATGGAAACAGGAAACTCTCCAGTCCTCAGTTGCCCCACTTTGTAAAATAGGCACGTGCTTCATTCACAAATAGCCATGGTGATCTGTTTAGCATGTAGTCATGGTGGAAAATGATAACCCCCTAACTTCCTCTAATCGCTTATCTGAGGTATCACTTAGGTTACTGAAACTTTTTTCAGACTCTCCCCTTTTGCATAACCTCTCATGGAAGTTGTAACAATGTAAAAATGGAAAAGATGATGTCTGTTGTCTCCAGAGGCCCAGCAGCCAAATTAACAGTTGCCAATGAGGTTAAAACGGGCTCCATTTAGAAGTGAATATCTGGGCAAAGTTGGGACCCGTAGATATAAAACACATGGGTAAAAGATTTATCTCCTTCATTAGTGTAGTGTCAGGCAGACAATAAACATTTAATAGATGCTACACAGTCGTCAGCATTATGAGTGTTCCCTAGAATCATATCGAAAACCTCTCTATATGTCTATTTATGGTTTACTTTTTAATCCGCAGGGCACAAAGCATTCTCCCACACTTCTTGCAGTATGTCACGGTGTGTGCTGATGTGGGGGAGGGTAAGCAAAGATAACCTGGCACAGTGACGTGTCTTCGTCACCTCACCTAAGAGCTTGATTTCTGTTCCCTTAACTCTTCTTATCCTTGCTACCAATGGCTTTCATCCATAAGCTCCACCCCCCTGTGAGCTCTCTGAACTGCTGGATCCCACCCCAGCCTCCCCCAAAGGGTGGCAGGACAGGGTGAGTGAGGGCTTTAAGGTTCCAAGTCACAGGTCTGGGATGCGGGGCTGTGAGGACAAGAGCCAAGGACACCAAACTAGCTCGAAAATTAGTCCTAGATTGAATTTCCTTTATTTGAGTTTCAGAGATGTTTTTCCACGAACAAGTAAATTTACTGTTTTACATAATTAAAACTAAAGGATATATAGAGAAACACTGAAGCCAAAACTATGACCTCAAGAACTGAAGTGAATTCTTGGCTTATTTTAGAGTTGTCTCCCTTGCTCGATTAGATTTAAACTCCTCAAGGGCAAGACCGAAGCCTGTCTCATCTCCAACTCTCTCACAACAAAGCCAGGAAGGCCCCCCAAAAGCCAGGAATCCCATCTGTACAGTTCCAAAAGAAACGACCAGAAAATTCTATAAATAGATAATTAGAAACAACCAAAATGGGGTGCTTTTCCTGTCTGTTCCACTTTGAGAACCCATCTCATCAGTTTGTGCCCTTTAGAAAAATATGAGGAAACAGGAAAAAGAGAAACAGTTCCATTTCTGAGAAGATAAGAATGACGTCTGATAAAGACAAAAGGCGTTTTGGGGTCAGTAGAGTTAAAACAAACTCAGACTACATGGCCTGTTTGATGATGACAAGAAACAGAAAATGGCCCAGGGCCCAAGGGGAGCGCCAGGCAGCTTAGTCAGCAGTGCACCAATGGAGGATGTGCAGTGGGACGGGGCCAGACCACCAGGCTCTATGGGAAAAGCCCTATCTAGTGTTACCTACTGAGCATTTAACTCATTACAGAGCATCTAGCAAGCTCTCTGGCTAGCATCGTGCTCTCTCTCTCTCTCTCTCTCTCTCTCTCTCTCTCTCTCTCTTTTTCTCTCTCTCTCTGCCTTTCACTCTGTGGGGGGGGGCACGTGCGTGCCTCTAGGTTCTATGTGTGTCTGTTTAAGCTTAATGTTGGCTTTTCAACTAGGCTCCGCCCCACAGTTACCTGGCAACAGCCAGGTATGCTGACTCCCTATAAAAGGGACTGCTTGCCCCTCTGTACTCTCTTGCACTCTCTCTTGCAGTTGTGCTCTCTTCTCTTGCTCCAGCTCCTTACCCTCTCTCTCCCCATTCCCCTCCCCCCTCTCTCCAGGTGCTCATGGCCAGTCTCTCTCTCTCTCTCTCTCTCTCTCTCTCTCTCTCTCTCTCTCTCTCTCTCTCTCTCTCTCTTTCTCTCTCTGCCTTTCACTCTCAGCGACACTCTCAACTCCCCATGCCCTGAATAAACTCTGTTCTATACTGTACAGTCGGGTCTCCGGTGATTGGTACCTCAGGGGTAAGGGATGCCTCAGCATGGGCCTGAAGAAACATCCCCTTCCCCCTCCACCAAATATATCCCTGGCTTCTCTTTTATTTTTTTATAAAACACAACCGTGTGTGTGTGTGTGTGTGTGTTTGTGTGTGTGTGTGTGTGTGTTTATGTGTGTGGTGTGTGTGAGCGTGTGGTATGTGTGTGTGGTGCGTGAGTGGTTTGTGGTGTGTGTGTGTATGTCTGGTGTGTGTGAGTGGTGTGTGTGTGTGTGAGTGTGTGTGTGTGGTGTGTATGTGTGTGTGGTGTGTGAGTATGAGTGTGTGTGTGGTGGCTGTGTGTGTGAAGAAAGACAGCAGAGGATCACTGATTTAATTTGAATATTTTCCCATTACATTAATGAGATTAATTCCTAAGCCCTTCAACGGTGGCTTATTTCGTGTAGTCATTAGCTCACATTTACTCCCTTTCTTGAGCTCTAACATTCACTGCCTACTAAGAATGGGATCACTGGTTGAATTGGGCAGAGCAAGAAGAAAACACAAGTATCACAAGGAACACGCTTCATTTCTAGAAAGGACATTACCTTGATGGGAGCCTTTTCATTGAAAACGGTTCCTTCACAAAGACCAGGGTTCACAACACCATCCTCTCTGAACTCAGAAATGTTTACATAAAACACCTTAAGCCAGGGATGGAGTTCTCATCAGACCCGCTCCTTCCCAGGCCTTTCCAGGAAGCTAAGATCTTACCTTGCCTGCAGCCAGCTGCTGTGACTGCAGCTGCTTCAATGAACATTAAAAGGGGGAATATGTCCATTTCTGCATCCTGCTCTGCTAGCACCTGGGGGATTCACTAACTTTATAAAAAATGAAAAGACAGTGCAGAAAAAGTCCCCAGAGCTCACATCACACCTTTCCCCTGCTCCTTTGTCTCAAGTCCACAACAAAACATGAAGTTTTGTTTGTTTTAAGTATAGCCAAGCCTACCTTAGGAATACTTTAAACAACATATCATATCCAGGGCACTTGTAGGTTTTCTGATCTGATCCAAATCCTGCTACTCCCTTCCTTTCTGAAGAGCTTCTCTCTTCTGGGGACCCTAAATAAGCACTGGCCAATGGAATGCCACGGAAACTGAGTGGATCTTTGGCATACCAGATCCTGTCACAAAATCATAGAAAATTGACAGTAATATGTCACCCAGACAAGGATTGTATGAATTGCCCAAATCCTTGCTCTTTATCAAAACTCAACCATTCTCAATACACCTTCCAGGAAGTAATATACATTTCTCTTTTGTCCTCTCTTCATGTCATCACGAAGACCCAGTTTGGATCTTCTGTCTGTCGCTTCTTTTTTGCTGTTTTTGTTTGATTTTGAGACAGAGTCTCTCTATGTCTCTCTTGCTGTCCTGGAACTTGCTATGTAGATCAGGGTGCTATGTTGAACAGAGATCTGCCTGCCTCTGCCTCCTGAGTGCTGGGATTATAGGTGTGAGCCACCATACCAACTGTATCTGTCCCCTCTACCCTGAGATCTCACTGCTAGCCTATCTAACCAAAGGAGAGGAAAAATGAGCCCGCTTCCTAATGACCTGGCTGATTGTAAACAAGGCTCTCCCTTCTAGGAAAGGCAACAACATTGAAATTGATGTATATCATCACCCTCAGCTCATCAGAAATTCACCTCTGTGCCTCTGATTCAGGAAATCTTGGAGGAGGTTCCCCCAGCCCTCCACGCCCAACCCCACCCCACCCCCATCCACTCCCACTCCTGGCTTTCTTTTTGGCAAATTGCTTCCAGATGTGGTATGCAGAAAGCTCTTTATTAAAATATCACACAGTAGCCAATGCTCCATGATTTCTTCTTCTGACACCTTGTTGGGAAGATGAGACATCCAACCAGCAATCTTGGAAGACAGAAGACATTGTTCGCCGTCAGTTTGGAGACTGCACTTTTCAACGGTTCAGCACTGCCTGTGGCCACGTTCCCCTGTCTTTTTCCAACGCACTTTGCCACACTGTGTCATTTACTTATTCATCAGGTTCACTGTCTACTGCGCCACAAAAGCAGCGCTCTGTTTTGTTCACTGAAGCACCTAAGGCTCTAGAACCAGGCGGCACACGGTACTGCTCAGGCAAACATTTGTTAAGTGAAAGAACGAAACAATGTGTCTGTGTGTTAACTTCCACCTCATCCTGACCTCAGCTTTTTCACTAATGCTATACAGGTTTTGTACCACGCAGAGCCCATGAGAATCAACATTTTCTAGGCACCCTTCACCTCCTCTAATCCCTTTTTTATCTGTTACTATGCCCAAAGTAACTACTTTTATCTCTAATAACAAAGGTCTGCTGGTGTTTTCGCTGCACTTTGTTTTATTATTTTTACCTCAGGTCATTAATCAATCACTTTCCTAAAGATATTTCAGGTATGTCTCCACCTTGTCCCTTCCCTTCTATTTTCCTGACCCTAGTCTACACAATTAGCACCTCAAATGGACTGCTAATTGGCTTCCCCCACCAGGGGATCTTTGGCTTGTCTCTCTCCTGGTTTTGATCTCAGTAGCCCTCTTCAAATCACTCAGTGATCTCTTATAGCCCAGGTTCCTAAACCATCAAACGGACAGGAGTCAAAATTTGAAAAAATAGAAAGTGTTGCCTTGGCAAATAAGTGGCTGTATGCAGGGCTGGAGGAAGGAGCTGGGGAGATCAGAACAGGCAGCCCACAAAGGTAGAAAACCCTGCTGGGAAGACGTGAGGGCAGGTAGTCCTTAGAGGTGTAGGTTGGGGTGGGGGCAGTACCCAAGGAAAACAACATTCAGGAAATAGTTTGGTGACCTGGTAGAGGTTGCCATCTGGAAGACTGAAAAAAGAGAATATATGGGAAAGTAGTAAGCTGTTTGCCAGTTAACAATTGCCTAGTGAGTGTCCACTGTATTTCAGGAAGTGTCAAAGATATTGAGGAGACAGCAGAAAATTTCTTGAGATTCTGGGAAAGCCCTGAAGACCAGTACAAGATATGCCTAATCTTTGGCCACTTCCGGTCCCACATAATCTCTTAGATTAAAAATATGAATCACTATAACGTTTTCAAATGTATAGTTTGGGACTTTCATATAGATTTCAAACTTTTAATTAATTTTTCTTTGTGTGTGTGTGTGTGTGTGTGTGTGTGTGTGTGTGTGTGTGTACATGCTTGCTACAGTGTGCATGTACAAGAAGTTCAATGCCGACTTTCAATGGTCAGGTCTCTTCTCCCACCTTGTGGGTGCTGGGTATCTATCATCCGGCTCAATCTCTCAGCGTTGTTTTTTTTTTTTTTTTAATCTTTATTAACTTGAGTATTTCTTATTTACATTTCGATTGTTATTCCAATCTCTAAGCTTTAAAATCAGCTCTATTGGCCAGATTAGTCATCTCTGCACCAGTTCTCTCAAGTTAGGAAAAAAAAATCAAGGAAATGTTTCTTCTAAGCCAGGAATCAGAGAACTCAATGTCCAGAGGGAAAATATTTTAGCCTCGTATACTCTACCCCTGTCACTACTCAACTCTGCCATTAGAGCTCAAAAGCAGCCCCCCTCACAAGTGAACAAAGAAAAGAACGCCTGTGTCTCAATAAAATTGTATTTATTAATACAGGTAACAACAGACTTAGATGGCGGACTACAATTCACTGACCTTTTCTGTAAAATATTCTTCTTTGGCCAATGTTTAGCTTTAATTGGGAGAGATCGTGCTGGAAACTATAAGGAGAATAGCATTTTTTTTTTCTGTTGTCTTCCTAAAGAGAATCACTTTAGAGCCTCACGATGGACTAACACGCCAGCTTGGAAGCACTGAGGATGCAGTTCACTGGTGCACGCCTGCCTAGAATGCATGCAGGAAGTCAGTTTTGGTCCCCACTCCCATAAACCCTCCCAAAAGAGAATCCAGGCTGCAGTGCCTTAGAAAACCAAGCCACAGTTCCTTGCTGCCTAAGATGAGCGGCAGGTCACTGGGCTCAGATTTCAGCTCTGAGGCAAGGGACTTAGCTCAGTGGTAGAACATTTGCCTACCAAGCACAAGGGTGGATCTCCAAACCAAAAAGCTCCCACCAAGCCAACCAGTCACCTCCTTCTACCTCCAAGAAGTTGAGGGAAATTCTTCTCTCTACAAACTTTTGTCTCTTCAGACTATTTTTTGTGAAGATAGAAATTATCTTCATGATTAACCGGGTGAGATTCGGCCTATCAAGCACTGATTAAGCGCTCTCTGACTGTCAGTGATCGCAGTTGTTGTTGTTATAATACTCTGAAGTTTCCCGACACGTGGCTATCCAGACAATTTGTGAGAGCATTCCTTCCTTTCCTTATTTCACAGATTGAGAACGGAAGTGTTGTTCAGGTTAACCCTGTACTGGGTAAACGGTTTTCCACACCACTGCAGGAAGTCACCCTGTAAGCCAGCCTCTTCTGTGCTTCCGGATGACTGCCTTTAAGTGGCTTTCTGAAGATTATCATGCATAATGCATTATGCTTATGTCAGGTTGAAATTTTCCCATTGATTGGCCTCGTGCCTTCCATCAAGAGGTTTTTTTTTGTTTTTTTTTTTTTTCTCTAGAGGAAGTTGCTCCTGCTTTCTCAGGCTGGTGAGCACAAAGACTCATTCAGGGATGGTCTCTTCAAATCAGCCGCTGTGATTTTTGTCTCCAATTACAACCAAGTTAAAATTCTGCTATACCCCTTAGACTTCCTGAGGTGGAGCAGAGGCGTCCTTATTTGTTCAACACTTGCCAGCCAGGGGTGGGGGTGTTGGGGGTGAGGGGGTGGATCTAAGGGCTGGGACCTGAGTAGCTCCTCCCACTTCGGGGGAGCTGGCACTGAGACTGAGGAAAACAAAGATGCTGGAACATTTTTTTTTTGGATATTCTGTGACAGGGTACTGTGACCAGAGTTTCTCTGAATGTTCCAGTAACCTTTCAAAACGCAGTATGTGAGTCCATCAATCTCACTGTCTTGCATTTTCCAAGAACAATATGGCTGAAGTTCCCAACAGAAAGAGTTCTGCCAGGCCTATCGTTGTTCTGTATTAAAATGCATGGCAGAAACTTTGACGCCCCCACGCAGTGACCTCCTGAACTAAGGAGGGACTATGTCTGCAGGTTATGTCATTCCTAGCCAGTGTGGTAACCTTTCTTGCCACTTCAAAGAGTGGTGAGTAGCATTTCAGGTCGTCTCCGGTCTATCAGACAATCCAGGCTGCTGTGTGTGTCAAGATCTTTGTTAGAAGTAATCAGCCACAGGGGCAAAGGCGGTAAACAGCAATTAATATGCAAATTTGCAAGGAACTTGCCTCTAGGTTTGGAGGCTTCTTTGTTTGTTTGCTAGTTGTGGACAAACTGGGGTTTGCCTAACCCTAATTAGCAGGATAAATATAAAATTATGATGTTAAGAGTTAGCTGGCTTTTTAAAGACAGTAGTGTACCCCTGCTGTGTCTGAGATGCTGCAACTCAATGGGTGGGTGTCTTTAAAAATGATTTTGAAAAGCTGAAATGCCCATTTTAATTAAAAGGCAAACACTGAAATGGGTTTTTCACTTCAAAAATCATAGTTACTGGGCAACAGATCATTCGTGAATATATTTAAAAATTAGTGTTTTTAGATCAGTGGATCTCATTCTAATGGGAAAAAAAATGGATCTTTTTTTTCCAATAGTGCTAATGAAAAGTAGTATTTATTAAGCCCTCTGCACCTGTTATCACACAGATAACTAGTTCCTCATCGCACATGAGACAGAGTAACCCAAACTGTCCTGCAGTTACTATGCAGTCCAGGCCCACCTTGAACTCTTGATCCTCTTGCCTCAGACCCTCAAGTGCTGTAAACAGGCCCACCTGGCTGCATTATGCCAGCAAGGAGACTGGACAAGGCTACTGGTACCTTGGCATCTTGAGATTCCGGATGTCCCCTTTAGCTGTTATTATTCTCCAAGCCCATGTTTTGCAGATCCCATTTCTCTGTAAGTAAAGTTGTTGGTGTATTTTGGTTTGATTTGGTTTGGTTTCTAATTCCCAGGATGAGGCAGGAGGACCCCTGGAGGTCAGGACTCCAAAACCAGTCTGGACAACACAATATGACACCCTGCCTTCCCTACCCCTGCTGAACATGGTGGTGTACAGTTCACTGTACAGTGCTTGCCTACCATGAGTAAGGTTGTAACTCTAGTCATAAGCTTGTAGCTTTTAACTCCAATCTTTGTCCCCACCCCACCTCTGACACAGCCTAGTATTTCCAAAGCCTAGGTAAGGGTTCTTCTGTCCTGCCCTGTGTCTCTCTAGAGGTCCTTTCCTTGTGGGGCCTGGAAGCCTCTCTTGCCTTCCCTGCAGATGCAGGCCTGCCTGGACCCCCTGCTTCCCTGACACATGCCTATGCTATCAGACTGCAGAGATGATGGGTTTGTTGAGGATCTTTCCTTAGACTCGGCATTCTGAGGCTAGGAAAAGCCTTCCCTTTATGCTACTGTGTGCAGCACACCTACTTGACACTCGGAAGTTAGCCTTGCAAGTGACCCATGTCAGAGTTGCTGACAAAGTTAGAAGGAGCTTTCATCAACCAAATTAACAATTCAGAGTGAAGGCCTGTGAACAAGAACATGGAAGGACTGAGGGAAAGTTATCCCAGACCGGTCTTGAGCTAGAAACTTCCACCTTTTCACAGCTGGAATAGCAGTAGTTGGGAGATTTAAGGTGAGGGCAGAGCTATCTGCACCCTCAGCCTTTGGACACCCTCTGTGTTAGCATTCTGTCTAAGCTCCACCCCCACAGTTACCTGGCAACAGCCAGGTATGCCTGACAGTATAAAAAGGGTTGCTTGCTCCCTCCTCACTCTCTTGCTCTTGCCCTCTTCCCCTTTTGTCCCTTCTCTCCCCATTCCCCTCACCTCTTCTCTCCATGTGCTCATGTCCTCTACTCCTCTCCTCTACTCTTCTTCCTCCTCCTCCTCTCCTCCTCCTCTTCTTTTCTTCTTTTCTTCTCCTCCTTCTTCTACTCCTTCTTCTTCTCCTCCTCCTCCTCCTTCTTCTCCTTCTCCTCCTCCTCCTCCTCCTCCTCCTCCTCCTCCTCCTTCTTCTTCTTCTTCTTCTTCTTCTTCTTCTTCTTCTTCTTCTTCTTCCTCTCTCTCTCTCTCTCTCTCTCTCTCTCTCTCTCTCTCTCTCATCCTTTCATTAAACCTCTCCACATAGAACCATGTTGGCCTGGTGTGGTTTGTCCAGACACAAGTTGGGTACCCTCAGCCTTTGGGCAGACATTTTTGGGAGAAGGAAGTTGGTATCTAATTCCTTTAGGAACCAGTAAAACCATGGTGGCCCAAGAAAGCAATTTTCCCAGTGCTGCCACACTAGTCATTACAGGTCTCTGGTACCTTAAACCCAAGAGAGATTCATACGTATAGAAGCCAGTGAACTCTCTTTCCGACGTTGTCTAGAGCTCCAAGGTAGGAATGGGACAGTGAACTGGAGGCAGGGCAAGCCTTCCTCTTGTTTTTAGTAAGCTTTCAACAGTCCCTCTGCTATCTGTAAGATCATGTCCTGTCAGTCAGGAGAGCATGGCTGGATTTCAAAGGATAGCAGACTGCCCCCAAACAGACTAAGCCTTCTTCTTCCCTCAGCAATGCCCCAGGCTGGCCGTAAATTTGCTATTGCCTAGGAAGATGGTCTTAGATGTATGAACCTTCTCTACCAGCCTCCTGAGTGCTGGGATTACAGATTCGCACCACCTCACCCAGTATTACTGGGTGCTAAAGCCAGAACCCAGGCTATACTAGCTAGGCAAGCCCTCTGCCAACTTAGTGACCACCCCGCTCAGCTTGGACGCTGTTTTCCGGCTTTCGGTGCTTCCCCGTAGCTTTCTAAAGCCTTGGTGCAGAACCCTGAGCACAGCAGGGAAGGGATGAAGGAGAGGGGTGAGATGGTCTTTGGTAACAGACATCTGCCATTAAAGAGCCGCTCGCGCTCGCGGGGTTGGGGATTTAGCTCAGTGGTAGAGCGCTTGCCTAGGAAGCGCAAGGCCCTGGGTTCGATCCCCAGCTCCGAAAAAAAGAACCAAAAAAAAAAAAAAAAAAAAAAGAGCCGCTCGCGTTCTCTGTTATTCTACTGCCCAATCCCTGTCCTTGTCCTGACGCTCAAGATTACACTCATAAAGCTAGGGGACTCCAGATGGGTAGGGTGGGGCAGAGGGAGAAGGATTGCAAGATCAAGGCCAGTCTAGGCTACACAGAGAGGCTCTCCTTTATTAAACAGACAAAACAAACCCAACTAAAGACTATAGTGAATTTAGCCAGCCTACTTGGCAAATAATAAATAAACAAACAAACAAGTTCACAGAATCATGCTCCTGAGAAATAATTGTTCATCCAGAAAAGCGCCTCCAACGTGCTATCAAAAATTATTGTAAAATCTGGAATTCTGCTCTCAATTAGTTTACCTCTTCTTCATTATAACTGATTAAATGGTTTGTAATAATCGCCAGTTACTGTTCCATGAAGGGAAGGAAGGCCAGCCTGAGGACCAAGCACTTCTGATAAAACAGCTTCTACTGCCTCTCTAAGAACTCCCAGGTCTTCAGACCCCATCTGGTCCCAGCAGTGCTGTCTGCCCCAACCCCTCCCTCAGAAGGAAGTCCATAGAGAGACAGGCACACTCTTAGCTGCAATGGCAGGGACTTGCATTAGAAGAGAAGGCAGCTGACATACCCCTGTGGGGCTGAACCCTTGGAGAATGGAGAAGCACATGTTGGATCCCCAGACATCCATGAAGACTCTGAGGAGGAACCCGGGTGACTTCCAGTGATAGGGTGGGCTGTGGTGAAGACAGATAAATAAGACCTTTGCTGCACATCCTCGTAGGTCAGAGAGGCCCCACAAAGAATCCAATCTCCATGCTTCCCAGTCACACTTGACCTTTAGGAACTGGTGATTGACCTCAAGATGCCTTTAACTGGATCAGAAGTGGGGAGGGCACTCACAGCTGAGATTGGGAAGGACACAACTGAGCTTTGGAATATCCTGCTTCTGGGCACATCTTTCGGTGACATTCAAGGGGATCAATGTATACTCTACCAGACTGGAAAGCAATCAGAGGTCATCAGGTTAGGAACATCTCCATTTGGTAAAAACATTTAAAAGCTCTGTGGTGCCAGTCATGGTGGTACAGGCTGTTAATCCCAGCACTCAGAATACAAGAGGGGAGGGGCAGGCGTATCGACAGGAGGATCTCTGAGTTTGAGGCCAGCTTGATCTCCATTCTGAGATCCTGTCTCAAAGGTGGAGTGGGTTGTCATGGAGACAAATTTATTCAATGAATTTTTTAAAGATTTATTTATTTTATGCATATGAGTACCCCGTAGCTGTCTTAAGACACACCAGAGGAGGGCATCAGATCCCACTACAGATGGTTGTGAGCCACCATGGTTGCTGTGGTTGCTGTGAGTTGAACTCAGGACTTGTGGAAGAGTGCTTTTAACCTCTGAGCCATCTCTCCAGCCCATCAATGAATTTTTTAATTAAAAAAAATCACTTATTGAAATTCTATAAATAGAGACAAAAATACAATCCTGGTGAAAACAAAATTGATCTAAAACATTCTACTTTCACTGAAAATTGAATTATTTCTGAAAATTCAAGTAAAAAATTGATAAATGTTTTATTCCACATAATTTTTTACAGTAAATATTAAAATTTAACTGCAAAATATTTTTTGCAGTAAATATTAAAATTTACTGAATCCAGGTCTGATGGTACACAACTATAAAAACAGTACTTGAGAGGTAGAGGTGGGAAGATCAGCTCAAGTCCAACCTCAGCTAAATAGCAGGTTTGAGACCAGCCTGGGCTACATGAGAACTTTTCTCAAAAAATCTTAACTCACTAGAACTACATTGAAAAATTTATTCGCAAGAAAAATACCAAGTGACATATGAGACAGAGTATTAAATCACATTATTATATCAAGAATAATTAAAAAGAAAGAAATCAGATATAATGGCACATGTTTTTACTCCCAGCATTTAGGAGGTAGAGGCAGGTAGATATCTGTGAGTTCAAGGACAGCCTGGTATACAGGGTGAATTCTAGGACAGCCAGAGCTATATAGTGAGACCCTGTCTTGAACTGCCCCCACTCAAAAAATTGTGATGTTTTCCATTTTACTACACACACACACACACACACACACACACACACACACACACACATGTTTTGTTTTTTGAGACCAGGTACAACATCACGCCAGCCATATGTTACATTTTTATGTACTTATTTATCTATTGAGACAGGTTCTTGCTTTGTTGCCTAGGTCAGCTTTGATCTCCTTTGAGTTCAAGCCACCTTCCCACCTTAGCCTCTGAGTGTTGACATCACCACACCCTGCAATGGGGATGTAACCCGGGCTTTGCACGTAGGCGAAGTGCTAACACTGAGTTCTCCTCTTAGCCATATAACACATGATATGTAAGTATGTTGATGTGTATAAAAGTATTGTGAGTTCTTTACTCTTCAATGTGTCCACATTTGGAGGATGAGCTTTAGGTGTTCCTAAGGAAGGTCTTTCAGAGCCATCCTTACTGCAAACTGTATTGTGTACACACAGCCAAATTCCACAAAGCGGCTGAGGGGTCTGCTGGCTTTGATTAGGTCGAGTGGATAATGAGCACCCCACACTGGACAAACTACCTCTGAGCATGTCTACCAAATATTACAGAGCAGGGTTGGAGAAGGGGCTCAGTGGTTAAGAGCACAGGTTATTTTTGCAAAGGACAGGGTTCAATTCCCAGCACCCACACAGTGGTTCACAACCATCCATAACTCTGGTTCCAGGAGATATGATGCCCTCCTCTAGCCTTCGAGGGCACCCAGCATGCACATGGTACACATAAATACACGTGGGCAAGATACACTCCCATTAAAATGAAAAAAATTTTAACAGTACTTTTAAAAGTATCATAGAGCTCCCTTCCCTTATGGAGAAGGAAGAAGAATGAGGGGTCCGTGATTCTGACAGTCCTAAGAGGACGGCTGCTTCCCCTGCCTGTACCACATAAAGATATTCATAGGACTCTCCCATTCTTTAAAGACCTTTAAGTCCAACATTGTCCTGATGAGGGAAAACACAGCACAGCTCCCTTCCATGATACCCTTTTACCCCAACCTGCCTCACATGATAATCTGGCACCAACAGTCCAAACGACTGAGGTGATGAAAGTTGTATCCCAGGTGCTATGCCACAGACATAGCCTTAGCACGTTCTGTGGCTAATTCCTTAGGCATTTCGTTTTGTGATTTCTGGGAATCAAATCCACACAACCCAAGTGCTGTGCCTCTGCTATACCTCTCGAAAGCTCCTGTGAGTGGTTGGAAGCCTCAGGACACCTGTCCAGGTTTAGACAGTGACCGGCACAGTAGAAAGAACGTAAATGTTGAAACCATATGGCATCTCAGCTATGTTCGCTTGCAGATCAGAACTCCTTCTCTGGTAGATGAGAATTGCAGCAGACTGGATAATTGTTCTTTAAAAATACAGTGAATAATGCCTGTTCCCATCTACAAGGAAGGAAACAATTTCTTTCAGGAACTAATTTTCCCCAATGAAATGTTTTGACTGGCACCTCATACTCAGACCCTGAGCATGGCTCATGGTTTGGAAAGATATCAGGGGGGAAAACTTGGAATCGTAGCTAAGTTTGAGATTGTATGAGTAGAAATAGGAAGGGCTATTTAGTGTGGAGCTGGTCAGGACTAGCAACCAGCTTCTCTGCTGCTGCTATCCCGGGCACTTTAACAAAAGTACAGCCACTCGACTGCAGCCTCAGGGCTGGGACTTTGGAAAAGCCCCGGGTAGAGCAGGAAACTCATGCAGACGCACAGGTTCCCAACTTCAAAAGGCCCCTACTTGATGTAATACCCTCCCTCAGCCATCTTGAAATTTTACCAATGGGCTCCTTATTTTCATCCTGTACACCAGCCGTGATTCAGGAGCAGGGTCTGTATTCTCTGTGGCTGTCCGTGGGTGTGTGGGACAGGCAAGGGAAGAGATCAAGTGTAAGAATCCAGAGGGAACACATAAGAAGAACTTGCGGTTACCACAAAGGGCTTACCTCAGTCTTCGTGACAACACAGGACTTCCACATTCAAACCAATTGCATGCAACTTTTAAAGTCGACCCAAAATTGTCTATGTTAAACTAAAATAGGTCATAGACAATAACAGATAAACAGAAGATAGACAATTAGCAAAAGTATGTGTAACTTGCTCACACACAGTTGTGCTCAGTAAGTGGTGGGCCATTTTATGTCAGGGCCAGGCCTGGAGTAGCAATGAGAAAGTGCACACAGCCCATGCAGATGCTGAATGAATGCATGCGCATGGCTTTGGTTCTCCTTCCGTTCTTTCCTCACAATAGCACATCTCAGGGTGTACCGTTCAGAACCTCAAGCTCCATTAGCTCGTATTTACAGATGTGTCGCTCATGCTGTGAGTACTATTGGAGCTTTACCACCATTGCCAGAGCCAGACTAGCAAGAGAGTGCTAATTGGAAAGAAGGAGGGGCACGCATTAATGAAAGCAATCCCACTCTCAAGTGTTTATGGAGAAATGATTGTAGCACAAATAGTGGCTGGAGCCTGTCTCACTCAGCACCAATCATCATCAGGATCATTTTGCCTTTGAGGATACCAAGGAGGAGAAGGAACGCCCATTCAAAACATGAGGGAGGTCACATGCGCAGGTGTCTGGGACCCTAGGTCTGTCTATATCCATTTGCTTAGTGTAAAATTCACGTGCTTTCCCATTTGAGGGTGAATAAGAGTCTTGCTTATAGACCACACTTTCACAGCTCTCTGATATCTCTAGTACAGTGGTTCTCAACCTTCCTTTGTGTGACCCCTCCACCCTCCCAAAAGGGGCCATGGCTCACAGGGCATCCTCTCTTTCCCACACCCTGGAAAGGAATAATGAAATACCCACACTTCTTTCTTTTAAGAATATTTAGGGCTGGAGAGATGCCTCAGCGGTTAAGAGCACTAACTGCTCTTCCAGAGGTCCTGAGTTCAATTCCCAGCAACCACATGGTGGCTCACAACCATCTGTAATGGGATCTGATGCCCTCTTCTGGTGTGTCTGAAGACAGCTACAATGTACTTATAATAAATAAATAAATAAATAAATAAATAAATAAATAAATAAATCTTTTAAAAATAATGCATTTACATTTAAAAAAGAATGTTTATTTATTTATTTGGTTGGTTACTGAGTTCGGGGAGTGGGTGTGCAAATGCAGGAGCCAGAGGACATCTGCAGGAGTCAGTTCTCTCCTTCCATGGGTTCTGGGTTCTGGGGAAAAAAGGTAATCAGGTTTGGTATCAGTGCCTTTACTCACTGAGTAATCTCCCTGATCCACTCATGTTTTTTTTAATTTCACATCTAAAATCACATTGATGTCATTATTATCCAAGATAGGAAGTGTTTAAGAGAGGGACATTTGACTTTGGGACTTGATTTGTGATGTGAATAGATGAAGTGGGCATTTCTTGGACACTAACCCCGTTACAGTCTGGAATGCGCGAGAGGCTCACCGGCCTTGTTTTCTAGTTCTTATCCAGAAAGAAAATGTAGAAGGCAGAAAAATTTTTTTTTGTTTGCTTGGGTTTTGGGGGTGGGGGTAGGCCTGTGTTCTTGTTTTGAGACGGGGTCTCAGGCTGAATCTCATACTGGCCTTGGAGTGTCTAGCCAAGGGTGATCGTGAGCTCCTGCCTCTCCGCCCCATACCACCCTAGTGCTGGGGTTGCAGGTGCATGCCACTGTGCTTGGCCCAAGAAGTCTAAAATGACTCAATGAGCCACACCTGTGAGGTGCTTCTAACCAGCAGAATATGGAAAAATATAATCGGACATCACCCTTGTGATTAGTGACATTACCTAGGACTTTTCAGATGTACGTAAGGTCCCAAATCAACCGATTAGAATGAGAATCTCACCCCCCACTCCCTCATCCCCCCCCATCCCCTGACACACACAGGCTCATATATTTGAATACTTGGTCCCTAATTGGTGGAACTGTTTTGGGAAAGATTAGGGGATGTGACCTTGTTAGAGAAGGTGTGTCACTGGGAGCAGGCTTTAGGTTTCAAAAGCCCTAGACAAAGGCTGAATATGATGGCGCATACCTTTAATTCGAACACTTGGGAGGCAGGGGGACCCCTGTGAGTTCAAGGTCAGCCTGTGTACTGACTGGCTTTGTATGTCAGCTTGACACAAGCTGAAGTTATCACAGAGAAAGGAGCTTCCCTTGAGGAAATGCCTCCATGAGATCCAGCTGTAAGGCATTTTCTCAATTAGTGATCAAGGGTGGAAGGGCCCCTTGTGGGTGGTGCCGTACCTAGGGTGGGAGGGCCCGTGGGAGGGCCCAGCCCATTTGTGGGTGATTTCGTCCCTGGGCTGGTGGTTCTGGGTTCTTTAAGAAAGCAAGCTGAGCAAGCCAGGAGAAGCAACCCAGTCAGCAGCACCCTCCATGGCCTCTGCATCAACTCCTGCTTCCTGACCTCCATGAGCTCCAGTCCTGACTTCCTATGCTGACTAACAGCAATGTGGGAGTGTAAGTTGAATAAACCCTTTCCTTCCTAACTTGCTTCTTGGCCACGATGTTTATGCAGGAATAGAAACTCTAAGATACATGTAGACTTCCTTCTGGGTTATCCCTGACTAAAACAGTCTGCTCCAAAGAGAGAGCTCCAGAACAGCCAGGGGGTACACAGAGAGACCCCTGTTAAAAACAAAAACAAAACAATCAACCTCAGAGCAGGTCAAGTCTTACTCTGCCTCCAATTTATGGATTAGGATATAAGTTGATAGAGATAAGCTCTCGCTGCTGCTCTAGCAACATTTCTCCCTGCCTGCTGCCATGCTCCCCGCCATGACAGTCATGGACTCACCCTCTGAAACCATAAGCAGTCCCCCAGTGCTGTCTTTTATAAGGGGCCTTGGTCATGGTGTCTCTTCCCAGCAATAAAACAATAACTATGAAAATTGACTTTAAATTAATCAAGAGAGGTTATATGGGTAGTCTTGACCCAATCAGAACCCTTCAAAGGAATCCCAAAGATCAGGAATAATGGGGCGGGGATGGGGGGGCAGGCTCGTTTTGTTTTTGGTTTGTTGTTTGGTTGGTTGGTTGGTTGGTTTGGTTTTCCCAACAGAGTTTCTCTGTGTAGTCCTGGCTGTGCTTGAACTCACTCCGTAGACCAGGCTGGTCTCAAACTCACTTGTATCTGGATTAGAGGTGTATACCACCACCATATGTCAAAATAATGGTTTTGAAACAGCATGCTACCATAAATTCTACAGCTAGGAGACAATGTGACTATGAAGGCGGACTTTTGTCTCCAAGGAGACCCTGGCTGCAGACACCTTGATTTCAACTTAGTAGTGCTGCTTGCTACCTTCCAGGGCTGCTTTTCAGGTCATTTGCTGTTCAGTAACAGAAAACTTAATAGAACCGATGCCTGGCATGGTGGCAACTTCCTGTAATCCCATAACTCAGGAGGCTGAAGGAGAATACCAATTTTGAAACCAGTATGAGCTACTAGAAAAGACCATCTCAAAAACCAACCCCACCCCACCCCCAAAAATTTTTAAAAAATAAGAGCTAAATAGGAAAACCTATATCAATCACCAGGGAAGCGATGGGCTAGATGGCATTTAAGTTAAGCTAACTGGAAATACACAGTGAGAGGAGTCACAGCCTGGGCCAATAGAGAAACAGACATGAGATAGGCAATAAAGGAAGCCTTTTCATGTGGGAAATAAAGCCCACCTCGCATGCAATCATCATCTCCGGCATGCTAAGAGTCCTCCTAGCTGCTCTGTCACTTAAATTGGGCTTGTTATTGTGGAACAAAGAGAAAACAAACACAATTGGGAAGCTATTATCTTCGAACATGTCTGTGTACACGGGCCAGCCGCTCTGGCTCTCCCGAAGCATCTTCGAATAATTCTACTGCGCCTTTCCTATCCTATGCACCAACAGTCAACACAAATGAAGATCCTTCAGATAATTAATGCCACCAGTCCTGGGCTCACCACATAACACTGCTGTGTCTACTCCATTTAGAGAACTGAGCTCCACTGACATGTGGAAGCTTTGAAAACCCCTCAGTAATTTTTAGTATCTTATAAGAGCCTTAGGCACATAATTGAAAGAATTGGCTTAAAGCTGTTGCTGATGCTTTAGCTCTTAGAAGGCTGTGAGTCCACTTTGCCATCAATTGAACCTCCTCACCCTCGATGCATCGGGGAGCTTGGCGTCTGGAGGAGTTTTGCTGTAAAACAAATTAGCTTTCAGTAGGATGCACAGTTAGGCAACCCAGAGCTTCTGTTTTGCTGACACAGATTTTTATATGTCAGAATTTCCCAAAAGGGGGAACAAACAAGGACCAGCCTCAGCTTGGAGTGGGGTTCTGAGAGAAGGGATGTCTGGGAGCAGTGAAACAAATGACTCGAAGTCAAATTGTGGGTCCAAGCTGTCAATTCAGCCATTACCCCAGAATCCCTTGAGATTATGCCATGAACCAGCATCCCATGACCCCCAGCCCCTTGATTCTTAGAAAGAGACAGCAAGCAAGCACAAGCACAGACAATAAGATAGCTGGGTAGAACTCTGCTCTGAAATTACCATTCCTATCCCAACTGGGCCTGGACCTAAACTCCCTCTGTCCAAGGCTGACCTTGAACTCAGGAATCTATCTTTGTACCTGCCTGTCTTTGTATCTTTCTGACAAGCTGACTCATAGTGAAGCTACCTCTGTTCCTTTAGATCTATGAAGCTTATACAATTTTTATTGTATCCTTATATTTTGCATAGTTGAGAAATCACATATTTCCAAACTCAAGTTTTCAGCATTCTTTCCCACAGCCTTAGGGCTGTCCTGAAGGTCACATTTTGCTGAGACAAAAACATGTCCTTGCCTCCTGGCCTTGAGCTGTCTCTGATTATCATGGAGTCATTAACCTTGGCAGAGGGGACATTTCTCGAAGGAGGAATGTGAAAATACGTGCACTATTATACAAACAAGCATTACAGGCACAGCAACCATCAACACTTATAGAGGCTCACATCCTGCTGGCTCTGTTCCAAGGGCAAGAAACCATATCATTCTGTCCCTTATGTGGCCATGCCAGACCAGGCAGAGAACTAGAGAACTAGTCAAACTATACTCAGTTTACTTTCATAAAGTGGCCACAAATACCCTGGCTGGTTGTGTGTGTGTGTGTGTGTGTGTGTGTGTGTGTGTGTGTGTGTGTGTGTGTGTGTAGGGGGTCCCAGATAGGATGATGGAAGGCAGCAATATGAACACAGATAGACAGTGAAGAAGAGAAGACTGAAGGGAGCCACAGGGAAGGTGTGTCTACCTGAAAGGCTATGACCTCAAAGGATCCTGGGCAGGATATGGACAAAACTTTAAACTAGCATATTAAAGATAGAAATCTCAAATATTAGGAAAATCTTACCTAATATTTAGTATCTTATAAGAGGCTTAGGCACGTAATTGAAAGAATTGGCTTAAAGCTGTTGCTGATGCTTTAGCTCTTAGAAGGCTGTGAGTCCACTTTGTCATCAATTGAACCTCCTCACCCTCGATGCATCGGGGAGCTTGGCGTCTGGAGGAGTTCTGCTGTAAAACAAATTAGCTTTCAGTGGGGTGCACAGTTAGGCAACCCAGAGCCTCTGTTTTGCTGACACAGATTTTTATATGTCAGAGGTGCTAGGAATTAAACCCCATACATGCTAAATACACACTCTTCCGCAGACCTCTATCCCCAAGCCATGTGTCCCATCAGACTCCAGCTGATAAAGTTCTCTTAAACACCCTGCGCCATCCCCCTTAAACTGAGAAAAATCAACGTTGATTACGTCCGTTCCTGTGAAGAGCAAACACAGAAATACAATAAAACGCCCGCCCAGTGCTTAGGTGTCATCAGCTGTAACTGCTTGTCACAGGATGGTTGGGGGGCTTCCAGTTATTAAAAACTGAGCTACACCTGGCGAGGTAAGCGGCTACTGAAGAAGATAAGCGTGCGCCCCGCAAGCAGTGTTAGCGTTAGAGTCTAGCTGCAGAACGTCCTGTCATTTCCAGCTCAATGGCTTCGCGCCCTTTTAATCTGTACGCCATTCAGAATTATGCACAGCCATCCAGCTTAAAACAGTTTGACTTTATCATGGTGCAAAACCAACGTACATTTAATAGAAGCCCGGCTACCGGTTTTGAGTTTTGAATTCTGCCCCATACCACCCAAAGCTACCAAGATTCAGTACGATCCTTGCTTGGCAGCCAGAGAGCACAGCCAGCTACACAACCAGGAGAGAAGACGACAGTGTAATCTATGACTGCCTCGGATGTTTTTTTTTTTGCAGGTTACGAATGTTACTGTGCTTCAATTCAAGATCAGTTAATCAGACTAAGTCCCCACCGTAAACTAAGGCACATCTGTGGAGTGAAGAACACTGGGAATAATTAACCCCTGTCTATAGCCCTGGACGCCCATCACTGCAGGTGGACAGGTTGATACCAGCTCCCTATGGAGCGGGTACACTAAACTTTTATAAGTCCCGGGCACCCAGCACATTCTTCCTAGAGACAAGGTTGCTTTCCTGGCAGCTTTAGCAAACTCCCTGCCCAATACATAAGGGCTACCTTGCATTCATCTCTCATCTTGATAACACATCAAGTGTCACAGCATAGTGACAGCTACTGGAACACCCGGCCCTTTGAAAAGCCGGAGAGGACAATAGCAGTGAGGGTGTGCCCCTTTAGAGTCTGATGTGGTAAATCCTCCCTCGCTGAGCTGCCAGACTAAAAGCTGGCTCCCTCCTTTGTTTGGAATTCTGGCCACAAAAAAAAAAAAAAAAAAAAAAAAAAAAAAAAAAACCTCCAATAAAATGCTGCAGGCGCATCAATAAAGGATATAATGAATCAAACGAGTCTTGTTCCCTGCATTTACATGCAAAGTATATCAAAGGAACATCCAGCTTGTTCCTGAGACCACACAATGGATTCTTTTGTGCGAGGGGAAGGAAGATATATGAAGCTGAATTAGGAAGCAATTCCAATTAAAAGGGTTGTGTTTAAGGCTCCAAAGACAATGCAGCCTTTGCTAGACAGTTAACTATTAGCGGTGTCTGGCTGCCGAGGTGGTTTTATGGTAATTGAACTGGATCGGAGGGGAAAGGAGCACCGAAATCCTACCCCTGCGTGTCAGTCTCTGGGACTCCCAACTTCCTCCCGAGTGATCTCCGGGTTAATGATACCTGCCCAAGAGGGCTGTTGTGGGAATGGCAAGAAATAAGTCACATGGATGACTCTGGGCAGTGCCAGGCACTTGCTAAGGTGCTCAGCCACAGCTGTGACTTCCTCCCTCTGGGTGCCACCCAGGGCTGGCACCTTGCCTATGTGCATGGACAAGAATGACACAGATGACAAGGGAGTGCGTTCTGTAGTACGTCTGAATGTGGATACCACCCAGAACATGGTAAAGGGAAAGTTGTCCTTTGTCACAAAGGCAAGCCCAGGGAGGAAGGATGGTTCAGTGGGTAAAGGTGTTTGCTGCCAAGTCAGATGACCTGACCTGAGTTTGATCCCCAGGATCTACATGGTGGAAGGAAAGAAACACACACACACACACACACACACACACACACACACACACACACACACACACACAAATAGGTATGTAGCTAGATAGGTAGATAAGTAAATATATATATATACAAAAGCAAAGCCCAGCTTTCTGTCCTAGAGAAGTGAGGCTTTTTTTTTTCCAGATATCGGAAATCTGGAAGATGTTGTTTAAATTAACCCCCACATCTCCTATACATTTTTCATATTTGATAGCTTTGAGATCAGAATTAATAAATTTCACCTCAGAGATAAGGTGAAATTTCTTACATCATCTGTAGTTTTCTTCAAGATTTGACAATTTTTTCTTTTTCTCCCCCCCCCCCTTTTTTTTTGAAACATAGTCTTATTATGTAGCCTTGGCTGGTCTGGATGTTAGCATTTTGTCTAAGCTCCGCCCTATGGTTACCTGGCAACAGCCAGGTGTGCCTGACTCACTATAAAAGGGGCTGTTTGCCCATCTGCTCTCTCTTGCTCTCTTGCCTTCCTTCTCTCACTCTGTTCTCTCATCCCTTCCCTTCCCCTTCTCTCCCCATTCCTTTCCCCCTCTCTCAATCTATGTGCTAATGGCCAGCCTCTACCCTCTCTTCTCTCTCTCTTTCTCTCCCCCTCCCTCCCCCTCCCCCTCTCCCTTTCTCTGTCTCTACTACCCTCTCAACTCCTCTCCCCATGCCCTGAATAAACTCTACTTTATACTATACTGTTGTGAGCCTGGTCCCTCAGGGGGAGGGATGCCTCAGCATGGGCTTGAGGAGGTATCCCCTTCCTCAATACCTTACCACACATCCACCAAACATATCTCTCCCCCTTATCTTTTTATAAAACACAACACTGGGATCACTATATAGACCAATTTGGCTTTAAGCTCACACTGTTCTTGTATGCAGCTGTTACACCCACAACCAGTTGAAAGCTACTACCGTCAGTGGGTTGGGAATTACTATACACTACGTGCTATTATAAAATCCCCACTAGACATGATAAACACCCCCAAGAGCATAGAAGAGCAACACATAGTAAAATATTAATGGCTAGTGCTAGGAACATAAGCGAAACCATTTTATGTAATTTGAAAAATGACTTTGTGTGGCTTGGAGTAATATTGTGCTTGTAAAAGAGAAGCCTGCCCCAAAGCAACCTCAGTATGTTGATGAACCAGCCACAGGGTAGCTCTGATAAAAGCCAAGCCCAAGCCAGACTTGCATGTTAATGAACTAACCTCAAGGTGGCACTGATGTTAGTGAACCAGCCCTAAGCTGTGAGCCCTAGGCAGTGCAAACTTAAGTTCAATGAAAAGGTGCAAACATTGGAGCTTTGGAAGGGATTCTTGGGATCACACTGCTGCGCTCCCAGGGCTAAGCATACCAAGACTCTAAGCTGATACCCATCAGCAAGGGGCCTTTGAGATTGGCCACTGTGTGACTCTGGCTCTATGACCTTCAAGTTTCCACAACTATTGCTGAGTTCTTACATGCCTGCCTGTCAGTGCTGGCTGCTGGCCAGTTCTCAAGGGTCTTCTGGGACCTCTACAAGTGCCATCCTCTTGGCCTGCCACAGCAGAAGGACTTCACGACCTAGCCAGCAAGCTCCAAAAGCATCCTAGCTGGAGCGGATTCCCCGGTAGAACCCTACAGTGGCAGTTTCTGCTTAGCCAAATGTTCCTGCTTGCTGGGAGGTCTGTTTAACCTTTGTATTTAAATGGTAGTGTAAGGGATGTTATGCGAATAAACTGAGCATAATCGAAAGGCAAATTTCGTATGGATCCCTAATGGTTGAGCACCTCACAGCCCACTGATGGTGCCATCCACAACTAGGAAGGATAAAAAACTTAGATCTTTATGTCATTTAATCGTGTAAAATAACTTAAGTTTAATAATGGCTTTGTTTAATGACTGATTTACAAAATTTCTAGAAATGTCCCATTCAGCTTTCATGAGACGGGATGAATCCAATCCAGGCCTTCTGTGGTGATAAAGAAAATACAACAGGTTGAGGGTCTAGGTAGCTATGAGTGTATAACATACCACCAACCTCAAGAAGTACTTGGAAGTCTCTCTTGCTCAAAGCAAACGCCGAACCTTCTGTGTGAACCCAGACTCAGTCTTGGTAGGACACCTATTAGAATTGGTGGCCGCCTTTAACCCACTCTTGATAAAGAACAGTAGTGTTAGAGGGGTCATGTTACCTTAAACACCAAGGTTGGAGACTGCCTTTCCACTGCGGTCTGTAGACCATATATTGAAAGCGGTGAGCAGTGAGCCATGTAAACAAAGCAATTGTGTGTACATGGTTTTGGGGTGAGCGTTGACACAGTCTCCACTCTGCTTGCCACAGGATATCATAACGAAAAGTTTCTACAGTGCCAGTCAAACCAATCTGATGTGTGTGGAAGAAACTGAGGTTCAAGAGCCTGTCTTCCAGGCACTGGACAAGGCCATGCTAACAGTTTGAGCTCTGAAACACACACACACACACACACACACACACACACACACACACACACACACACACATTGTGTGTTTGGATGTTTTGTCTGCATGCATGTTGTGTGCCATGTGCATGCAGTGCACAAGGAGGCCAGAAGAGGGCATAAGAGCTAAGTCATTCATGGAGCCTTTGTAGCCAGGCTGCACAGTGCTGTGAGTGGGACAGCCAGGTCCCATAGACAGTTTTTTAACAGTGTTGGGGGTGCTGTGTGTGCCTGCGTGTGTGTGTGTGTGTGTGTGTGTGTGTGTGTGTGGTGTGTGCGGTGTGGGTAACTTTATTCTTGTTATCAATGTGACATCATATAAGACAATGTAGGGCACATAGAATGGGCCTTGTGTTGTTGGGGCAGGATCATGAACATTCTGTTAAAGAAACCCTGTTGGCCAGGAATGTGGAGGCAGAGGCAAGCAGATCTCTGAGTTTGAGAACATTCTGGTCTACAGAGAGAGTTCCAGGACAGTCAGGGCTACTCAGAGAAACCCTGTCTGGAAAAACCAACCAAATAAAAACGACAAACAAAAACACCAAACCATCCCTTCTCAAAAGGAAGAAAGAAAGAAAGAAAGAAAGAAAGAAAGAAAGAAAGAAAGAAAGAAAGAAAGAAAGAAGGGAGGAAGGAAGGAAAGAAAGAAAGGAAGGAAGAAAGGAAGAAAGGAAGAAAGGAAAGAAAGAAAGAAAGAAAGAAAGAAAGAAGGAAAGAAAGAAAGAAAGGAAGGAAGAAAGAAAGATTCTTATGAGGGTGCTTGGCCTGTGAGTGGGCTTTGACAGACAGCTGTCACTCCTTGTGCTCATAGACCCTGTGGTCAGGCATCTGGACATAGCATGACAGGGATTCTCTGTTTTACTATGTTGTTGTTTTAAAATAATATTTTAAATTTATTCTTTGACAATTTCATACATGTTTGCAAAATATCTTAATCATATACTCCCCTCACTCACACACACCCAGATCCTCCATGGCTTCTCCTGCACTCCCCCACACATCCGGGGCACACTCATGCATGAACACACACACACACGTGTTGTTGTAAAATTATAAAAAATAAAATGTTGTCTTTTATTCCCCCACTAGATCCGACACTGCAGTGCCCCAAGATATCTGCTAGACATCCCAACTCTGTGGCAGCCCAGACTAGCCGCTGCACACTCTCTTACACTTAAATCTGCACATGAAAGAACATACAACACAATAACCTTTGATCCAATTGATAAGATATAATTGCCCACCTAAACATACAAAGCCCTGTACACATCCATCCCTTAAGAACATTCATAACAACCTGTAAAGGTACAGTGTGGAATCTTAACGTCAGCCTCCATGTTCTCTCTCTGCTTCCTCACTCTCCTGCTCTCCTCCATTCCAGTCTCCACCTCTTCCTTCAAACTTTTATCCCACTGCCTTCCTTCTCGTCCAATGATAGGCCTCATTCTATTTTGTGCATGCCTCACCGGTGACATCATCCCCCTACATACACATGCACATATGTACACAGTACACACACACACTCACACACACCCCTCTTTACCCTCTCTACTGACTCTAATCAGTGCAGCTTGCATGCATCCCCTGGAGCATAGGCAACCTACCAGGAGTCACATCTCTGACGAAAAATGATCCCCCTCACCCTGTAGCCATCAGCTGTGAATAGCTCCTCAGCTAGGGAAACTCTTGTAAACCTCTCTCACAAGTCCTCCAGTGTTTAAGAACCAGCTGGAAATATTAGGGAGCTGGAATCTCCTGGAGAGCTGTTTGGTACATATGCCAAAGTGTCCCTCCCGAAAGCCAAATTCCATGAGGTCTGTTGGCAGACACATGTATGTACCTGAGCCCTTACCTACCACATGGGTTAGGCTTCCAAATTCAGGCTTTATGTCAGTTGTGCAGGTAAAGCTTTTCAGGAGAGAAAATGTGTGGAAGCAATCCTTCCGGGAAAGGTAGGTAGCCTAACGCTGGAAGTTACCCCACCAACTGTGGTTAACCTTCCCAATGCTGCAACCCTTTAATACAGTTCCTCCTGTTGGGGTGACCCCAGCCATCACATTATTTTTGTTTGTATTTCATCACTGTTTGGTCCTCTTATGAATCATAACGTAAATATTGGAGATAGAGGTTTGCCAAGGGAGTGGCTACCCGCAGGTTGAGAACCACTGCCTTACCTCTCATTAGCTGCAAGCGAGTCACAATGGCCTGGACTCAAGAGTCTGCCTCCGGATGGGGAGGATAGAGTCACCTTGCAGATGAACAGGTCGGATGAGAGACAGTGAGATAGCCACAAGGCAAGTCTTTTCATGATGCTGTGCCACATGAAACGAAGCAGGAGTTTAGAGTGGGAGACCCTGTCACCTCTCCATGCTCTGCTGAAGAGCCATCTGGGGCAGACCTCTGTTGTACTGCATTCTCAGGCCAGCACCTGGGTCTCTAAAAGCCTGCGTCTGGAGTCTACGGTCAGGGAGGGCTGTTGTCCCCACAAGGTGGCAGCTGCAAAAGTGTCCCAATGCTCCCCACTTCCCTGTAGACTTGGTGGTCCCGCCACCGGGAAACTCCATAGCTGAGCCTGACAGGAGGCTCTGCCTCCTTTGCAGTTTGTGGGCCACCAGCTAACTGCCAAAGTTACCAGGGCTCAGACCAGAGCCAGATGTTCCTAACAGATGTGCAAAGCAACGCAGCTCCGTCATTTCATCTTTCCGTGCCATCTGATGGTGTAAGGTCCCTTTTTTTAGTCTTATGGGAGGGGCTGAACACCCCTGGCACGACAACTGGAACAATTCCCTCTATTTTAAAGCACATAAAATAGCCAGCCACGATGACAAATGCCTTTTCTTCTGGACTAATTGGGTGGCCTTCCACAGCTGGGCAAGTTGCTTTGAACATATAATTTTTTTTCTTTTAAGTTCTAAGATTTATTTTTGCCATCCTCTTTCCCTCCGTTAATATGAGCCTTATTTGCATACACTGGAAAGCACACTTCATAAAAAATATCACCACACATCATGGCAAGCACATCACACGAGTCCCTTGGTATTTTTATTCCATCAGCTGGACTTGGTCTTTACACGGAGTCCACTCCTTCCCCTCCTTTTTCCTGACTTAGTACTTCTCCAGTTCTTACTAGGAGATGGGTGGACCCATGAGAAGTGAGTGGATGCTTCTGGTACAAACCTGAGCTTTTCCCCCTACGGAGAGCACTTCCTGGGTGCACATAAGGAAGCTCCTTTTATCAATCAACCTAAATACACAACCTCCCAGTCTTTAGGATGCATTCAGGGGGTTGTACTAAAATGAAAAAGTACTCGGACACATTCCCACATTCCTTCTCCCACTCGTATCCACCAAACATTAGTGCATATTTCAAAGTAACTTTATGTGTGTTTATTTTGTGTGTGTTTGCATGTTTTCTGGGTTCTTGTTTTTGTATCTCTCTAGATGTTTTTATGTTTCAGTCTTTCCTGCTCTCTCTACACATTTGCCTGGGGGACTTCTATGAGCGTTCTTCCAAAACTTCACCTCTTGAGACTTCCTACTTTTGGTGCAACTTTTTGATGGGAAAAGTACGTAGGTGGATTAGCTCAGTGGGTGGAACGTGACTAATGTGCAGAAAGCTCTGGGTTCTAGTCCTACCAATATACACATACACTGGGCATGGTGACTCATGCTTACCTATAACCCAGTAGTCAGGTGGCGGAGGCAGAAAGATCAGAAGTTCAAGATCATCTTGAACACAGTGAGTTTGAGGTCAGCCTGGGCTACCTGAGGCTCTGTTTCAAAATAAGCAGTTTGATTAGTGTTTTACCTAGAAATTTATCACAAATATAATGCAGTGATTTGAACCTCCATATATGTGAGTGCTTGGTCCCCAGTTAGTGGAACCATTTGGGAAGGATTAGGAGGTGTGGCCTTGTTGAAGGAGGTGTGTCACAGTGGGACGGGCTTGAGGTTTAAAAAGCCCAGGCTGTGGGGCAAGTGGACCATGCCACCAAACAGAAGAACTCGTAAGATTGAATAAGCTGGGAGTCTCAGAGAGTTGGGATTGGCAGAAGTCCAGCCACTTCCTGCTCTGGAACAGGTAACTATGACACCCCACTGAGGTCATGTAAGGAAATCACCTGCAGTCCTTCCCCTTGCAGAGCATCACTAACATCTCAAACTGAGCCGATAGGAAGCACCTACCCCTAAATCCCACCCCACTCCTCAATGTTTATAAAGTTCCTGTCTACTTGGAATAAAGTGCACAGGTGACTTCACTGAGGACCGTCTGAGAGTGGCCATTTTTACTGAGCTGTAACACTTGGGAACGAATTCTCTCTCCCAAAGCATTCAGCACTGGACTTTGAATCAGCCTGGCTGGCCAGGCTCACACTGCTGCCACAGCCAGCATTGCAGTCAACACCACTGTGCCTGACAAGACCTGGGACCTGACCAGCACAGGCCACCCAGACCTCCTTGTTTCTCTTCCAAGACCTGTAACACTTCGGCATTTCCAGCTGGACCAGAGCACTGAGGAACCTATTTGTCCCAGTTCCTCTTTCCCTTCCAGGGTTGTTAGCAGATGACACAGACCATCCCCAGTTAGCTCTTTTCTATGTCTGCCTCAGGGTTGTTGTCTCCGCATGTCAGCTCTCAGCTACTGCTCCAGATCTATGCCTGACTGCCTGCTGCCATGCTCCCGGCCATGATGTTCATGGACTCCAACCCTCTGAAACTGCTAGCGAGTCCACAATAGGCCTTTTCTTCTGAAACCTGCCTTGGCCATGGTGTCTTCACCACAACAGAAAAGTAACTAAGACATGTAGTGACTTAAAATAACACATATTTATCATTCCATGATGAGTTTGGGTCAGGACTGCAGACACAGCTTCCCTCTGTCTCATAAGGCATCAGTCAAAATATTTACTGTCCTGGAGTCTCATCTAGTGGGCCAGTTGGAGAATAATATGCTCCCAGCTTTTTCAAGTTGTTGGAAGAACACACTTCCTTATGAATGAAAGATAAGTAGCCCCAACTACTTCTCTAAACTTCTTTTTCAACATTTATTTATTTAGTGTGTGTGCATGTGTGTGTGCGTGTGTGTGTGTGTGTGTGTGTGTGTGCGCATGCGCCACAGTATGCCCATAGAGGCCAGAAGTAACTGTTAGACCAACAGTTATGAGCTATCCAATGTAGGTGCTAGGAACAGAATTCAGGCTCTCTGGAAAAGCACTAAGTTCTCCTAACCACTGAGCCACCTCTCTAGCCCTCTGGCCCCAACTTCTCTATAGATATTGGCTGGCAACTTTCAGGTCCTAAAGACCACCCTTAATAGCTTTCCATTCTGGGTTTTCCAGTATAGCCACGTTATTAATCACACAAAGTCACAAAATGCAGTCTGCAAAGGTGGCGTTTTAAATAATGTGATACAGCCACTGGAGTGACAGCCAGCCACTTTTACTACATTGGTTAGAATTGGGTCACAGTCCCTACATTCTCAAAGAAAGAGGATTACACAAAGGGTAGACACCAGGAGGGAGAGATCACTCGCATTTCCTTAGGCTGTCTGCCACAGGCATACACTCACAAGTCATTACTACAATAAAGAGTAAGTGGTAGATTGTGTCCTTTACAACTGATCTCTCTCTCCCTCTCTCTCTCTCTCTCTCTGTCTCTCCCTCTCTCTCTCTCTCTCTGTCTCTCCCTCTCTCTCTCCCTCTCTCTCTCTCCCTCTCTCTCTCTCTCTCTCTCTCTCTGTCTCTCTCTGTCTCTCTCTGTCTCTCTCTGTCTCTCTCTCTCTCTCTCACACACACACACACACACACACCATTCTTAGATGTATGCAAATCCATGTTTTATCACTGCGCATTAGTTTGCATTCTCCAGAGTCTCACATGCATGAAGAAGCCATGTTCTCCTGTCTGGCTCCTGCCACTCAGAATGATTATTCTGAGATCGAGACGTATTGTTGCGTGTGTCAATAGTTCATCCCTTCCCACGGCTCGGCAGCCTTCCACCGTGCGATCTCTCACCGCTGTTACCCCTTGTCCGACGATGGACTGCTGACATGTTTCCAGATTCTGCAGGTTATAAACAACGCCGCTGTGAACACTCGTGTGCAAGCGTTCGCAAGGACATCTGCTTTCATTTCTCCTGAGTAAGTGCCCAAGAATGGAATGGCTGGTGTGTAATTTTAATGTTTACAAAACAAATGGCTAAAGTCATCGCATTGTTTTTGTATCCGTGCGTATGTATGTAACGGGATATGGGGGTGCTGTTTCTTGCCAGCGCTGGTGTGTCCAATGCTTGCTACTTACTAAGCAAATAGGTGTGAAGCGACATGCCCGTGTTTTCATTTGCACCTCTAACACAAGTAATGATGCTAATGAGTTTGTTTTTGTTTTTGTCTGTCTCTGTTGACCCTCCATGGTCCTTCTTTTGTGAGCTACTGGGGTTTGTTGGTTTGTCTTGTTTTATTTTGTTTTGTTTTGTTTCTGGGTACTTGGATTGTTTTCGTAGCGAATGCTAAGCCTCCTTTAGGTTTTAGCTGGCAAAGCTGAGCCATACAAGACGCTCGCTTTGTTTTGTTCCTATTTACTTATTGTATGTATGTGGGATGTGCATGTATGTGTATGTATGTGATATGTGTGTGTGATGTGCATGTATGTGTGCGTATGCATGAGTGTGTATGTGTGAAATGTGTGTGTGCCTATGTGTATGAATGTGGTGTGCAATGTGTATGTGTATATGTGTACATGAGTATGTATGTGGTGTGTGTGTGTGTGTGTGTGCATGTGTGCATGTGTGTTTGTGTGCTCACTGGAACTCATACCACCTACTTGTGTGGAAGTCACAGGGTAACTATGTGGAACTGATCCTCTCCAACTTTACATGGGTTCTAAGGATAAACCTTGGATGTTTCAGGCCCGTATGACAAGGGCATTTACCTACTGGGCCATTTCACCTGCCCTGGCTTCTCTGCTTTTTGAGACATGTAGTCCAGGCTGGTCTTGGTCTTGCTACATAACTAAGGATGGCCTTGAACACCTGATCTTCTTGTCTCTTCCTCCTGAACACTGGGATAACAGGCATGTGCTACCACATCCAGCTCTAAGATGGGTTCTTCTTTCACTACTCTAATAGCCAACCCAGAAAGGCTGGCAGAGCTGGGACTCAGCAGGCCTCTCTTTCTTCACGGCCTCTCCATGTGGCTAGGTTAGGCTTCTTCACAATGGTAATTCCAAAATACTTTTATCACAGGTTGGTTAAAATCATCATGTTTTCTTTGGCAAATTCAGCAAGCTTTCCAAGAGAGTATAGCAGATGTACTAAACTGCCGGGTTTGGGCAGTGAAAAAATACCATTTTCATTGTATCCTATTTTTCAAAATTCAAGAGAGTGGGAAATTGGGCATTGTCTCTCTATAGGAAGTATAACCAAGAACTTGCAGCAAGTGAATCTTCCCATACGTGGTAGAATTAAAGTTCTCACCATTAGCACAGGAGCAAGGCTATTCCCATGGTGCGAGCAAACTCACAATGCCATTTTGTAATGTTCACAAAACAGTTTGTTTTCAAAGTGTAGGCATATATTTTATGTAATCCTGATTTTAAAAAAACTTTTGGTATTGATGGGAAAATATAAAAATCTTTATCTTGAAGAAGTTGCTGGATGGGAGGTTGCTGTTGGGCCTTTAACAGTCTTCCATGAAAACCGGAGGGACTCACAAGGTCATGACCCTCCTTAAGGATGTGTGTAGTCTGTTTAGTGGTTGCTGGGGAAGGAGAGACATTTCTTTAGCCTCTTAGCCACTAACAAGTTGTCCATGCTTCATAAAGAAACCATCTCTTAGATTTCTATAAGTAACTAATTAAATTCACTGGTACACACACACACACACACACACACACACACACACACACACAGATTAGTGAATGAGAGAGAGACAGAGATATTAGTGAATGAGAGACAGAGACATTAGTGAATGAGAGAGAGACAGAGACATTAGTGAATGAGAGAGAGACAGAGACATTAGTGAATGAGAGAGAGACAGAGACATTAGTGAATGGGCATGGTGCATGCTCAGTTGATACACCACTTGCCTAGTATGTCTGAGGCTCAAAGTTCCATAATCAGCATGGGAAAAAACAGTTGTCAGTTTGGACATAGTGGTGCACACCTTTACTACTCCCAGTACCCTCAAGGCAGAGGCAAGCAGATCTCTGTGAGTTCAAGGCCAACCTAGTCTACATAGTGAATTCCAAGATAGCCAAGGCTACATAGTGAGACTCCTACCCTCTCTCAAAAATATAAAAAAGAAAGAAAGAGAGAGAGAGAGAGAGAGAGAGAGAGAGAGAGAGAGAGAGGGAGGGAGGGGGGAGGGAGGGAGGGAGGGAGGGAGGGAGGAAGGAAGGAAGGAAGGAAGGAAGGAAGGAAGGAAGGAAGGAAGGAAGGAAGGAAGTGTTGGGGCCCCGCCACAGGACGACTGGTCCGACAGACTGCCCGTAAGTTGTGTACCGCTTTCTCTAATCTGATGCGCTGTTTCTGCTCTCGTGTGTAAGTTCCCTGGGTCGAGCTATTCCTTTCGTAGGCGTAGTAGCTATGTGGTGGCCTATAACTGCTGAGGAACTGTTGAATAATAAATTTTCAGAAGGAAGAGCTCTTAATAATTAGACCCTGTTCAGCAAAATCTCCTGAGACCCAGGCATTGTGTGGTTAGAGGGAATGAGAACGAACAAGCTCACTTCCAAGTAAGTGTGCTGTTTGGTGCCATCAGTTTTCAATTGTTAAGAATTTTATCTACAGACCTAGAAATGACATGATCTTGGTGAGAAAAGTCATGCACGAACACATGCGCACATGCACACACTCACACAATATCATACATACACACACACACCATACACATTCATGCATGCATACGCATACACACACAAATTACACGCATACCACACACACTATACATACAATATACACACACCACACATATACCACCATACCACACACATACACACACACTACACTTAAACACACATATACTGCACACACACCACACAACACACACATCACAACACATTCACACACACATCACACCACACCACACATACACACAGCAATACATACCACATCATACACACATACACCACACATACACACACTACACAAACAACACACACACCACCCCCACCATACACACACATAGCACACACTACACACACACCACAAATACATGGCACACACACAACATACACAGTATGCACACCACACACACAGCACACACACCATATACACACAGCATACATACAACATACACACTATGCACACCATACACACAGCACACACACACCACATATTACATAGACACACACACCACACAAACTTATAGATGTGTACATATATAAGTGTACACATGCAAGGTCACCTGAGTGCCCGTGGACCTGCTCACAGTGTTATGTGTTAAGGATCCTCTACTGTCTGAGTTGAGGACTACTCTTGAAATGATAATAAAAAGATTTGAAACTTGCTCCAGCCTTATCACAACTTCTGCAGCTCTGGCAGGAGTCTCAGTACAAACAAACAAACAAGCAAGACTTCCAATAATGTCCCAGCAATCCTATACTTGATGATTTGTCCCTAGAACAGAAGTCCCTTTGAAACTGTCCTTATAGTGCTCAGCATTGAGAAATGTGTTTTTAAACAAAACAATGCCAAAACATACTTTAGGTCCAAGGTTGGCCCCTAAGAACTCGAAGGTTAGTACTCAAAAGGTGTGGGAACTCTTTCCAAACCAAGAAGCACTTGTTTTTCACACAGGGAAAACTGAACCTTGTTAAGGAATTTATTGACCAAAGAAACCTTAAGATTTCTTCAAGAGATCTTGAGAGAAGGAAGGAAAATGACAATCTCAAAGAGACTTCCAGAAAGATTCCAAAAAAGGGTTCCCTACAGCCAGGAAGGGGAAAGGTTTATGGATCCTATTTGAAACAGAATTGACCATACCCCAGTTCCCTAAAAAACAGCCCTAGAAAGGCACATTTCTGAAGAAAAGACTCCAAGTAGTTCTACAAAACCTAACTAAACATACAGGCACTCAAGATTACAGTTCAACACATTTAGTTTCAGGCCAACAGCCAGAAAATCCTGCTGGCCAGCAAAAACAACAACAAAAACCTTAGCATGTCTTTCCCACAGGAGTAATGTATTCTGTAATTCATAAACACCAGTGGCCTCTTCTCTTCAGTTTCTTAGGTACTAGAATTTGGATCTGGAATGTTCCCAAAGTCTCATGTGGAAGGTTTGGTCACCCATCAATGATAACTTGGCGGTGACAGAAACATTAGGAAGTAGGTCCAGTAGAACAATACTATCTCATTGTGGAGCACACAACTGAAGGAGCTGTTGAGCCCTGCCCCTCTCTGTCCTGGTTCCCTGAGGTAGACAGTCTTCTTCTATCACAGGCTTCAGGCTTGATGTTCTGCTCCCTTGCCACAGACCAAAATCAGTAAGGCCAACCAAGCAAGGACTGAAAACTTTGAGATCAGGATAAAAGTAAATCCTCTTTTTGCTTTTATCCAGTATTTTGTCAGCAGAAAGCTGACCAACACACCATCACTCTTGGGAAGAAAAGGAGGCCTCATGAGGTGAATGATGGATCCTCCTTAACTTGAGAGCAATGTGTCCCACTAAAGCCAAGTCTTAGGATTACTCCAGGGACAGGTTGTGTGTATTTCAAGAGCCACTACTCTGGTTATCTCTGGGATACTTGGTTTTTCCAGTCTGATTACAGGATACCAGCAAGGAGTCCTAGCAAGAGCCATTTACCTATTAGCCCAGCTGACACACTCTGGGCATCCAAGGGGAAGAGAACAAGTCAATCCAGTGGGAAATTCACACATAGAAAGAAATGGGTTTTTGAAAACCTTCGCTTACGGCAGGCCTCAACAGGCAGGGCTGCAATCTTCAGGAATCCATATCCAAGACATGGCCTACAAGCAGAGCCTCGAAATGGGCATCCTGCTGGTGAATAATTAATGTAACTCTTGTAGTTGGCTCCTCAGCACTCCATTAACTGCTAGATCAATATCCACAAAGATTAAAGGGAAAATGTCACTCTACTGTCTCCGTACCCCAGGTTCCAACTTCAGTGAAAGTGTGCTCACATCTGTAGTAGGTGAGTCACTTAACATTTGCAGAGCAAGTGGAAGACCAAGAAAAGTCACCAGGATGGCCATGAAACAAGAACCGCTCCTCCGGGTACTTGGCAATAGCACTGTTTGCAAAGCATTATCTGTGTATTCCTAGTACAAGCACCCTCAGCATTAGTGGGGGTTCTACTCCCAGACTGTCTTGTCATTTAAATTGTTTTTTCTTGGGGCTGGGGATTTAGCTCAGTGGTAGAGCGCTTGCCTAGCAAGTCAAGGCCCTGGGTTCGGTCCTCAGCTCTGAAGAAAAAAAAAAAAAAAAAGACAAAATAACAAAAAGCCCAAAAAATTAATTACCTTTTTCCCCCCAAAAGGAGTCTCAATTCTGTAGCCCTGGCTGGTCTGAAATTCAAATATGTGACCAGGCTGGACTTGAACTCACAGAGATCCACCTGCCTCTGCCTCTCGAGTGCTGGAATTAAAGGTGTGTGCCATCATCATGCCTAGCTTACCATATTACATGTGTAGGGCCTCTTATTATTTAGCTCAGGCTAGCCTCAAGCTTATAATCCTCCTGCTTAGGCTTTGCTTGTGTTACGACTGCAGATGTGTGCCACCAACCCATTTCAAACAGCACAAGTCCTGTGGCTCTCATCTCACCTGTCTTCCTCCTTGGACATGCTGAGGGTCACAGTTCCAATGCTTCCGTCCTTCTTGTTGACTCTACATATATAACTATTTCAAGTAAGATCTTTGTACTGTAGATTCTGTCTCTTTAGACGTCATTAGCTAACAGAGAGCCCTTCAGAAAGTCTATCACCAGGAAATGTTAATCGCTTCCATATTATCCATAACTTAGTGGGACCAAGAATGTGTCACTTTCCCCCTAAGAAACAGGAGATGACTGCAGCCTACACGAGGGACGTGATCCAGCCCCAGTAGCTTCACTCTGTAAACAGCCTCGGCGTCCCTGAACGGCTCCAGCAGCCCAGAAGCCGCTGAGAATAAGTTCGAGGGAGCCGGCATTTCACAGTGGTACAGTTCAAGCTCCTAAATATACAAAACAATCCATCAGCCACGCAGATGCTGCGGCCTGTTCTAGGATACCCTTTTCGTCTCCCTGGAGCTTTGATCCTAGAAACAGGTCAGGTGGCAAAGGTTACTGTCTTCCGGCTCTCCTCTCGGTGCTTGGAAACAAATGGACAATTAACAGAAAGCACCCGGCACAGTTCGTTACTTTGTACCTGATCGATGGGGTCTAACAAACAGCCCTTTCAAACTCTTTTGCCAGATTCTTCTCCTCTCTCCCCCACTCAGAACCTAAACCCTGGAATTCCCCCTAGAAACCAGCCAGCCCATCTGGAATATTCTGCTGAAAGTCAGTAATTGATGCCAGGTGGCGAGAGCAAAGCAGCCACTCCAACTGATTTGCTCCCAGTCTCGGAAGCCTCACTGCATTCGCTGAGCCAGCTCTGGCCTCTTTTGCCTGTGAGGCCTTACGTGCTGTCCAGAACACAGCGTCCAGTTAATGTTTGTCAGGTTCACTGAATGAAACGACATGGCCTTTGGAAGTCATTTGAAAAATAGTAATAATCTTAGTGTTTTTATAGTTTGGCAGGAAAGATGAGATGTTATTTGATCAGCTCCCTGGCTTCAAGGGGGGAAAAAAAACCGGGTACCTATTCCCTGAGGTACCGGTAAGTGGGGTGTAATTTCACAGGTTAGGGGTCAGAGAGGCTTTGGAGCTTGTTCTGTGGGTGCTGTCGAGTAGATTACTGTCTCTTGTTTTTGAGGGCTCCTCATCAGTAAAATTAGCATAGTATTTACTGTGGAGGGTTATGAACACTAAATGAGACGACGTGATGCTCATGGTTCAAGTGTTACACATAGGAAACATTCCACACATGCTACTTACTGCTATAATCATGGTGTGTACATGCGGGAACACAACTGGAGTAATGTAGATGCCTTGTGAGTAAATAGACAGATGAGTGGACTGACCACACCAGGGGTGTGTTCCGCCAAGAGTGGTACTGTTTAGTGTCCTGGCCAGATGTGTGCAGTTCCAAGTTGAAACTATTCCTGGGAGTCATTATAAAGCCCTTCCTTAGCTTTCTCAGACTCACAGCAAAGTCTGTGTCCTGTACCACACGGAGGAGGAACTGGGCGTGGGGGCGGGGGATAGGTTGCCTGGTCTGTTGAACGGGTAGGGCCATTGCTTTCCACCAAACCACTCCATGACTTCGTTACCTTTCTATTGCCCTGACAGAACACCATGACCAAGGCAACGTATAAGGGGAAGCATTTAAACTGGGGTCATAGCTCCAGAGGTGGGGGCCATGACCATTATGGTGGGGAGCATGGCAGCAGACAGGTAGGGATGGTGCGGAATAGTAGCTGAGAACTTATGTCTGATCGATAAGCAAGAGAGACAGACACAGACGCAGAGAACTAGCTAACGGAATAACCTGGGTTTTTGAAACCTTAAAGCCCACCCCAGTGACACACCTCTTCCAACAGAGTCACACCTCCTGATCCTTCCCAAACCGTTCCATCAACTGAGGACCAAGCATGCAAATATTTGAGCCTATGGGGGCCACCTCTCATCCAAGCCACCACACTCAACAATCAATAAACACTGCTTACTTGAGATAATGCCTTTGTGAATATACTGTTTTATGTATCACAAACAAATCACCTAGGGCTGGATTCAACCCACACCATTCCTCCAATATGAGGAAATTTAGCCACACAAGGAAGGATTTATAAAAAACATTAAGAGAGCAGACGGACTGTTACATTTGGCCATGACCAACATGAAAAGTTCTCTGTAAGATACAGCAAACAAATAAAATAAAGTACAGATGACATTTTTGGATAACATCATTTTTTTTTCTTTTCTTTTTTTTTTTTTTTTTCAGAGCTGGGGACCGAACCCAGGGCCTTGTGCTTGCTAGGCAAGCGCTCTACCACTGAACTAAATCCCCAACCCCAACATCGTTTTTGAAAAATAAAACTGAAACAACTAAAACTGATGTGGGTGAGGTGAGAATTTTACTTTTAGACCCACAGGCTTTTATTGCCTTGAAGTTTATAACAGATATTGCTTATTTATTGAGTACCTAAATCAATGCTATCCCTATGCAATAACGTAACTATGTAAATTCATGACAAAACTTGGGGAAGATTCTAGAAAAATGAAAGAGTATGTCAGGAAAGATCCTTTTTTGAATTTTTGACATATGCACAATAATGGTTTTTCTCCCTCAAGTTGGTGGGAGAAAACAATCCAGGTGAGGTAAACTTCAAGAGGCATTTGTGTATCTGTGGTGGCGTGGATATACTACCAAAGTGTTAGAATCTTAATTTCCAATGAAACAGAGTCTGGGGATGAGTTCTTTAAATGGTGACGTTGCTCCCATCAGTGGATTAATGGTCGGCTTTAGGAGTAGATGAGTTATCACAAAAGAGGACTTATAAAACATGAGCCTGGCTCCTCTCCTGTGGGAAGGTGCTCCCTCGCTCCCGTCTTGCTCCTTTCCTTCTGCATTGGGAAACTGTGTCTAACAGGATGATGCTGGCTGTTGACACTTTGGTTACTTGTCTTCCAGAATTGTGAGAAATAAGTTGCTTTTGTTTCCTTCCATTTTTCTTTCTTTTAATAACTACTCATTCTGTAGCATCTAAGATGGCAGCCTGAGTCTTGCTGACTGAGAGGTCGTACCAGGAAGCTTCTATTGGCTGAAGTACAGCAAAAACCATCTGGGACCGTTGGAACCAAATGACTTGCGCTAAAGTTGGTGGAAGGGCTGTCTTTCCAACCTTACTTTTTTCTTCACCTCCAACACTAGCAGCCAGCACCACAGGGTCAACAAACTAGATAATCAATTTTCCCTGTCTCTCTGAGTCGGGGACGCACTGCAGCACATGGCGCTCTGGGCCCTATTCGCATGCTGCCACTGATGGGCAAGGACTCTCTCCCTCCCAATGGTCTACTCTGCTCTGTGCTTTCCAAGGGGGAGGGCGTTATCTGCAGCATCAACCTAGTGCTATAAATCCACCCTCTCAAGAAGCTCGACAGAAAGGAATCAGCATGGGAAGCTCTGGAGTTGATGACTCAGTGGGCAGCGGGTAACGGCGCGTGTGTGGCCAAGCCTGAAGACCTGAGTTTGATGCCTGGCACGGATGCGGACATCATGGAAGAAAAGAATCAACTCCAGCCAGTTGTCCTTTAACTTACACACACACACACACACACACACACACCACTCCCCAGCTTACACGAAATTGAAATGACTGATTTGCTCAGGACCACATAGTCCTTGAAGTGAAGGATCTTGGATCCATGGATGTGGCCCTGAAACTCATTTTTAGCCTGTGTTTACTATTTCTTCAAGGTATTTGCATGTGAGCAGAGTTTGGGTCCTTTGAGACAAAGGATTCATACAAATCTGGGGAGTATTTGTGTTGGGGGAGGAGAAACGTTTTCTGAAACTTCCAGTGCTGCAAGCAGACTCCTCGCCAGAATGAACACAGGTTTAAGTCAGCCCTGATGTGCACAACACAGCCTTTAAGCAGTTGGGTGTGCACTCCCGCCCCACATTCACACCTGAGCAATATATCACCTGGACCACAGTAGCCCGTAATGTATGGCTCTAATATATTACCAACGGGAAACTGTCCTAATGATTTACTAGGGCCCACATCATTGGCATTAGGAAGCAGCATCCATCAAGGCTATGAGTTTGACTTCTGAAAACCATTAAGTAAATCCCAAGGTCTACAGTTAATGTATTCACCTCGGACCACAGCCTAAGAAGGAATGAAAAGATCCTATTGCCTTTGCTTTAAAGATGCCTTCCCATTAGTAAAGCGTGTGTGTGTGTGTGTGTGTGTGTGTGTGTGTGTGTGTGTGTGTGTGTGTGTGTACAAGTTACTTGGACATTTTAAACGGCACTGGGCTGAATGATTGTTGAAAGGATTCTTCAGCAGTTGTCTCTGGAGGGAGAAAGGCCAGTCCCCGAGTTAAACATTTCAGGGAGGGGCCTCTCTTGGCTTTCAAGTTAGTTAGCAACCATAAGAATCAAAACATAAAGTCATTTACTTCCAAAACCAGTTTCCCTCACTTGTTGAAGGGACGGTGGATAGATCTAAGGTGGTAGAAAAGCCAGCCCTGAGGGAAGATCAGAGTGGGGCCCGTGGGCAGCAGACTTAGGAATGGAAGCTGAAGCAGGGACCCTAACCCTAACCCTAACCCTAACCCTAACCCTAACCCTAACCCTAACCTAACCCTAACCCTAACCCTAACCCTAACCCTAACAGAAAGAAGCCAGGGAGGCATCCCAAATGGGAACGGGAATACAGGGAGATCCATATGGGAAGGGGACAAACTAGGACAAAATATATGAAAATACTATAAGGAAGCCCACTAACCTGTATGCAAACTTCGATGGCGATGGTGATGATGATGGTGATGATGACGACGGTGGTGGTGGTAGTGATGGTGGTGGTGGTGGTGGTGATGATGGTGTCGACAGTGATGATGATGGGCTGGGGAAATGGCTTGGCTGACAAAGTCCTTGTCCCACAAACATGGACACTGGAGTTCAGAAGTCCAGGATGCACAAAAAAGAGGGTAGGCATGGGGGTGCACCTGTAATCCCAGTTCACAGAAGGTGGAGGCAGAGGGTCCCTGGCATAAGCTGGCTGGCTGGACCACTGAATCGATGAGCTCTGGGTTCACTAAGTGACCTTACCTCGATGTATATATACAGTAGAGAATGATAAAGGGAGACATCTGACATCAACTTCAGACCTTGACATTCATGCATGTACACACAAGAGAACATGCACGCGTATATACATATGTGTGCCACCTACACACAAGAGAATATGCATGCATGTACACATACATATACCACCCACACACGAGCATACACGCTTGCATATACACATACATGTAAAAAACAAAAACAATTTTTAAAAAAGATCTAGAAATGCTGTGTTTCTTCCTGTGAACCTCGTCTCCTTATTAAATGCTTGGTGCTTGCAAGTAAAAATATCAGTCTGGAGCAAGCCAGGGAGGTGTTGGGGTAGGTAGAGTGCCAGTGGTGCAAGCATGAGGATCAGAGTTTGGATCCTCAAAACACAACTGGGCATGGCTGTTCTTGCCTGTAAACCCCAGAGCCAGTGGGGCAGAGGCAGGTAGATTCCTAAAGCTCCTTGGCTAACCAACCTTCCTGACTCAGTGAGAGACCCAGTCTCAAAATATAAACGGTGGAGAGGGAGCAAGCAAAGAAGGCTAGCACTGACCCTGGGCTTCCAAAGCACAAGTGTGTGACACACACAACTGTACACACCTGTATACAGCCACACTAACAAAACACACACGGCACACAACAAGTATGCTAGTTTACGTGCTTGTTTTTTTTTTTTTCTTTTTTTCTTTTTTTCAAAGCTGGGGACCGAACCCAGGGCCTTGCGCTCGCTAGGCAAGCGCTCTACCGCTGAGCTAAATCCCCAACCCCAGTTTACTTGTTTTAAACAGAGGGCACCCTGGCAGAACTATTGTACTGACAAGGAGAAAGGGTCCCTGAGAAGGGCCAAATGCTCATCTCCTCATTCTTCATTCTGTTTTCTAGAATGTTCCGGTATCCAGCTATGGTGTAGCATAGCAATGCTTACATTTGCTTGTATTTGAAGTATACTCTTATTAATAAAAACTGCTCACCCAAAATGAAAGAACCCTTCACTGCAGTTCAGACACTAACTACCTTCTGGGTTTGCCGAGAGAAATGGGAGTTTCCCGTGCTGGAGAAGACAGAGGGTCTCCAGAGTTCAAGGGCAGCATTGGCTGGCCTACTGCCTGCTGTGGTCCAGAACAGCCTGCCTGAGCCTCACAGAGACCATCACCCCCTCCCAAAGTCAGACGCTGGCAACGTAAAAGAAAAACCAATCAACCGATGGCGGAACGGAGCGAGCCAGCGGCGTTTTAAATTATAGGTAAAGGGTCCCTCTCTTGAAGCTGTATCTAAGAACAGGCATTAGTCCAATGACAACACAAGCGAAATAGCAGTTGTCAAACGGCCTGCAGATTTTACGTTAATTGCTGCTTTCTTAAGAGGACCTGCTAGGCTACACTAGGAAACGACGCTTTCGGGAGCTTGCCATGCCGCATCTCCAGCTTTTACAGATCAGCTTACCAGTTTGCGTCCTTCTGGGACAGATGTTCCACCTGACCTCAGATCGCTCCCTTCAACGGCGGAGCGTCACTGTTCTGAATTGGTTACCCTGTCATTTTCTAAGGAAATCTACTCCAAGAACAGGCTACTAACAGGGTATTTTAGAACTTAACACATCATTAAAAGAAAACCAAACCAAACCCTAGAAGTGACCTCATGAAGTGATGGTGAATGTTTAAAAGGAGACTCTGCTAAAGTAGCCGGATGTCCCGGGCCCCACACATAATGACTCTTCCACTGCACGAATATGGTCGTGTTAATTCTTACATCTAAGCTTCCTTTAGGATCACTGGGAAACATCTCTGTCCCCACACAGAGCCACACGAAACACAGGGTCTCTAGTTCTGAAAGACATTCCACAGCAACCTTCTATTTTCACATATGTTAAATTCTCTAGGCTCGAGGCTGCTCTGGAAATCACGTGTTAGATCATTTATTTACCTGAATGCACTTCAGAAGCAGAAAATATCCGTGCCAGATATGAGAGGAGAGAGATTAAATGTAGTTTTAAAAGATACATAAAAGATAATTTAATTTCTTCTCTGTGTGTTTTACCTGCATGTATGTATGTTTACTGCATGCATGCCTGGTGCCCTCAGAGGCCAAAAAAAGGACACCAGATCCCATGGGACTAGAGTCCCAGGCTTTGTGGGCTATCACATAGGAGCTGAGAATAGAACACAGGTCTTCTACAAAGCAGGAAGCTCTCCTCACTGAGTCAACTCTCTAGCCCCTAATTTTTTTTTTAAATTTTTAACAGTAAATTTTCAAAATTTCCTGGAACAATGAGTAGAACTAATTTAAAGGTTGATGAAATTAAACAACAAAAACAACTTTAAACTTATTTACCACCCAGGGCCCATTCAAATCTACGGTTAGTGGCCAGTTGTTCCTTGATTCCTGGATTAAATCTCAAGGCTCTACACAAGTTTCAGTGCTAATACCACAATCACACCGTCATATTACGAATTCTTTGATGAGGAGAATCATAATATCTATTCTATGCAGGTAGCAGTTACTCATTCCTAGTTAGTAGAAAGCCCTCTGGCCAACCAGAGTCACAAAACATCCCAAGATGAAGTGCCCAGTCTCTTGTAGCAGGAAGATTCTGAACTTCATTCTAAGTCACTCCTCCCACCTAGAACTCAGAACTCTCCAGGAAGGCCTAGATGGAGCAGGTCCCCTCTGTCCCTCTGTCTGCATCTCCTTTTCTACTCTCCCAAACTTGCTAGGAGTCCCCAGCTCCAGGTTGTACAGCCGGGAAGGGATGGGAGAAAACAGCTAGGCAGAGAGCTCACGCAATTCTCGAGAGAATCCTCCCAGAGGATAGGTGTGTTCAGGTGAGGCTTCCTCAGCCGGGGGAGTAACTAAAGCTGCCTCTGTTTTGGGGTGCATCTTAAGTTCTTGAGACTACAGTTCTTCTCCTGTAAATAATGCATATCCTGGTCGTTTTTATTTTTCCTTTCCTTGGCTCCAGAGAATTTAGTGACCCAGCAAGGGCCAGGTCATGTCGATCATCGAAGTAGTCCTTTGAGCAAACAGAAAATGTCTCTGGTGGGACTCTTTCCCACACTGGTCTCTTCTGATGCAAGAAAGAATGCCTATCCGTGTGTGTGTGTGTGTGTGTGTGTGTGTGTGTGTGTGTGTGTGTGTGTGTGTGCGCGTGCGCGTGCGCGCTCGTGCGCGTGGGTAACTAAAGTTGTGTACAGTTGCTCCGACTCTGCAGGCCAGAGAATCTCACCCTTAGATTCCTGTGGCATCATTTCAAAGAGTCCCCAGCCTACGAGATTGCAGCTCTCCTATTGCTTTCCCTGTAGCTCCTGGCACTGGGCACCCCACACCATCCTCAACCACAGAGCTCCCCTCTCTCTCGGGCGTCCTCTCTCTCGAGCATCCCTCTCAAGAACTCTACTCTGCAGCATCAACCTCTTCAGTCCGCAACAAGAGGTGGACTCCACGTCCTCACCGCCCTCTTGGTGAATCTTCCCTATGGTCAAGCTTCCCCACAAAGTGGAGGCGTACTGAGCTTTGCGCAAGGGTGGCGAAAAGGTTGCTGTACCCCGGATTCTAAGTTCCTTGGCCTTCTGAAGTTGTTATCGCCCAGCCGCTACTCTAAACCTAAACCTCTTGGGAAATCACTTACACAGAGGAAACAGATAAACCCAAAGTGAGATGGACTTTCTTTGGGAGAAGATTCACCTTTCAGATTTCTCAGATTTCCGGAGAGAAGCCTGGACTGCCTGACGGCACTCACAAACCGACACTCAGGCGAGCATTCCTAGTCCCAGGGAACCTCCGGGAAGCAGGCTCAGAGAGACCCCTGCCGCTCTGCTTTGGGGTCCTTCAGTATAATTACCGTTATTATTATTATTATTATTATTATTATTATTATTATTATTATTATTATTCTGATAAGCCTTCTGTGCCAATTCAAAGGTCCTGCCAATAACCAGAACTAATCTTGGCCACAGAGTGCCAGCCATAACCGTTTAACTTTTATGGTAAGAAGCCTTTTGGGGCCAGGTGAGCTTTAATGGCTTCTCTTGTTAGTCCAGAGCCTCCTGTTATGCCAAGAAAGTTTTATCTCCATACGGTGTTTATACTGAAGAAGAATGAATGGGGGAACATTGTGGAGTTTTTTTTTTTCTATTTCTAAATCAATAAAGCCAATTCCTTGTTAAACTTTAACAATAAAACATCAGACTTGAAAGCGAGTCCTCGGTTCCTGGCGCTGAACTCTGCCAGCAGCACGTGGGCTGGGCTTTTCGGCTCTGCTGATTCTCCCTTCCACAGGAGCGCTTTCTGGGTTTTATATCAGAACAGGACAAGAGAGGCAAACCAGCAGGGGTGTTCATGTGATCATGTTACATGGCTTTTGTCTACCATCCTACCCACAGAATACCATTGTATATACATTAGGAGCTCAGTGCTTTCAAGCAAGCTTTTTTCTAAGAAATAGGAGATTAAAGAACCGATGTCTCTAAAGAAAGAGAAATAACATGTCAGCTGTGTTTATTTGTTGAGTCACATGATTTATGCCTTCTTATGTGAAGATGGACCAGAAAAAAGGGGACACGTGACATTGTTTAGATAATCCCCAAAGACAGTTTTAGTCGCTTCCTCAGGAGACCAGTTGCCTTTCATTTGAACTATAAATGGTTCTGACAGCTTATGGAGGAAACAAAGTTTTCTTATGTCTTAAAGTATAAATTCACGACACACCTAAGTCTCTAGAGAGGTAGAATACTTAACATTCTAAGGCAGAAAGAAAAAAATAGGATTAAGGAAGAACGTCATAAAAATGGAATTGAGGGGTCCTTTCAGAAAAAACTTCATATTCATGAGATATAAAAAGGGCCAACACAGTTTTAGCTTAGAGCATCCATTTTCAATTCTTTACCTGACATCTTCCAGCCTCTCTCCATCTCAGTTAAGCAGCTAGCCTAGGCACATGACAAAATAAAACAGGAGAGGTGAACAAAACCCTTAGAACTTCTAATGTGAAAAAGTTAATAAGGTTCACAAATGGATATTCTCTTTTAAACCTTCTACTCTATCCCCCTTCTTTCCTTCCTTCCTTTGAGGTTAGCCACTGGCCTCCACATGGCCATGCAACATGTGCAAACATGTATCCACACACCTGTATGCATCCATGCACATGTGCACCTGTTCACATGAACATATGCAAACACATTCTTCTAGCCTTTAATTTACATTCCCATGTGTGTGTGCACCCACATGTGCACCCACGTACACACATACTGGCACCCACACACACACACACACATCCCCATACACTTACTCCTTAATAAGACTGACTGCAATTAACTCCTAGTGAAGTAAAGATATAATGATGTGTCTTCCAGCCATCTGCTGAGTGAAACCCTGCCATTCTCAGCACATGGAGAAAGAGAATAACATCCTGTCACCCTCATATAAGGCCTGCTGTGGAAGGTCTTACAGGCCTGAATGGCTTTCAACACAGTTAGAGGACGAAGCAATCTTCACTGTGAAATACACATTTCTCTTCTTACTGGGAAATTTAAGTCTCTGAAACTCAATGTTTACTTGTTCATCTTACATTCAAGAGCCTTTTCTTCTTTCTTTCTTATTTTTATATATTCAGTGTCTAATATTAATGCTGAGGATTGAATTATTTCCTCTTAAAAAAATTATCCTCCTAAAGGAGATGGATTCTTATTAAAAGGGGAGGATTTCAAAGTCATTTTATAATGGCTTCTGGGTGTTATTTTTCAGGCATCATAAAACATTTGAATCCAAGTAAAACAGTTCTAAAGATAAGTGGGGTTTGTTTCCCTGAGTTAAGGGTGTTTTTAAGTGACAGACACAAGACAATAAAAGACCTTTTCAGGGGCATATAATTGGAACATAAACAGATCTCAAGACTGACGAGAGAATAAAAACCTAACAGGATATCCCACATTTAACACATTCTCAACGGACTTCAGACTTCCGGATTGGCCCTGGACTAGTCCCGTGTAGCCAGCCAGGCATCATATATCAGTGTCAAATCTTACTGGCTGATACTTTTCAAGGCACTTGGACAAGTCTTCAACAACTCAATTTACAGGAAAGCCAGACCATGAAGGAGGAGGCAATCTCCTCTTGTGTGAATGATCTCCCTGTAGCCACCACTTGTACATACACATTCATCCATTCATTCAAGAAACTCTTGAGGTCACGAGTCTGTTAACGGTTCCCATCCCTAGACCCCCTCAGAGTCACGTGAGTCTCATGCAGCAGCTGCTGGCTTGTCCCTTAAGGAATGGGACTGTAGTTCTCAGCTCTTACAGCCTGATTTGGAACCACTCGGGATTCAATTGGTTCAGAGAGGAAGGGCACACACTACTGCGGGAGAGCATTTCTCACTCAGGCTGAGCTGCCCTTTCATCCCAACATCCAACCAGGAGCCTTCCTTCTTACTTGGTTCTTACATATCTAGGCTGGTGCCAGTGCTGGGGAGATGGGAAGTGGGGTAAGAGAAGTAGAAAAAGGTTTAACAGAGGCATGAAAGTCCCCTCTCCACATTCTATTGCTGCTTCTGTGCTAGTGCCCAGCAACGGTGAAGTACGTTCACCTCACTGAAGGTACATCCAATCTTCAGTGAGGAGTCCGAACCTTCTGATGGTGAGAAAGTATGCCCACATAGTCACCCCACTTTTCAGTTTCTGTGTAGTATCAAAACCCTACATGAATCTTCGGCATTTCACAAAATAGGCTTTATGTTGGAGTCTGCCCAACCCTACCCTACGTAAGTGTTCTGACCGCCCCTAGGGTGGGCTGGACCAAGCTATGATGCTCACAGGGTAAGGTGTGTTGAGTACATTTGCAGCTCAGTGTATTTTCAGCTCCTAATGGGTTCATCAGGATGTTGCCTCAGCATCTCAACATCAAGCAATCTCTCTTAAGACACTGTCCCTCCAATTACGACGATAAACTTCGGACAGCAGCATATACAATCTAGTCTTCTGAAGACAGGAACTGAGGACATTCAGATTGAAAGGGATGAAATACACATTGCTTTGGTCTACTGCAATGTCCTGTAACGAATTCTATAGACAAAGGTCTAAGCCTACCAGTGACTTCTCATGTTTCCAAGCTTTTGTTTTCACAAACTTGTTCCTCCATTTAAAACTGTTGGTCAATAACATTGGCCACAGCCAATTACTGAGGGGATTAGAGGTAGGTGGGTTTTGAGTGACTTGGTTGGAGGAAGGGAGACCAGGGGAAGAAGGAGGAAGAAGAGGAAGAGAGGAGGAAGTCGCCATGGAGATTGATGACAGCACAGGGCAGGAGAAGCAGCAAGTGACTGAGGTACACTGCTGGGGATGGGGTGGCCAGGCCAGCAGTTAGAACAGTAGATTAGGGATTGCCTGCTGTGGATTGCTGTTTGTGCTTTCTGCTCCCTTCAAGAGGGTGCCCAACTCAGGTGAGGTCAGGTGAAATCTTAATTGGTCAGATAAGGCTAGAGCAGTGAAGGAAAAGGCAAAGGTGAAAGTTTTACAGAGAGGGGGAGAGACAGAGAGACAGAGAGACAGACAGAGAGATAGAGGATGAGATGGAGGTTGGAAGAAGAAGACGAGCCAGAAGCATGTGGCCCTAGGAGCCATAAGGAACCAGGGATTTCATAGATGGGCAACAGAGCAGTGTAGGGTACATTTGCCCAGTCTAGGTGTGCAGCTTGTATTTATATCAACTGAGTTTCGTGTTCTTTGCAGGGCATGTTGGGGTTGGAGATTTACCGTTATAAATGTGGCTGGTCAGTCCATGTATAGTCTGACCCTGGACTCTGACCTCATAGGTAGCAATGAATATCCTAGTAAGAGCACCAGTGGAAGGGGAAACCCTGGGTCCTGCCTGCTAAGACTGAAACCCCAGTGAACTAGATTGTTGGGGGGAGGGCGGCAATGGGAGAGGATGGGGAGGGGAACACCGATAAGAAAGGGGAGGGGGGAGGGGGATGTTTGCCGGGAAACCGGGAAAGGGAATAACACTTGAAATGTATATAAGAAATACTCAAGTTAATAAAAAAAAAAAAGAAAGAAAAAATATTACTGAGAAATGAAAATAAAATAAAATAAAATGAGGGTAGTTATAGCTAAAATTGTAAAAATTGTTATAAAATAATAAAGCATATTAGTATATATGTAGTGCTTAAATAAAAAAAAATAAATGTGGCTGGTGCATTACAAGTCTCTAGTGTGATCATTTGACAGAGCTAAGGGGAGCTGAGTGAGTGGTGGCTGGCTTTCTGCAGGCTAGCCACAGCGGATGGATGGCTCTGGAAGTGCGAGCAGTTTAGGAGCAGCGGCTGTGGGAACCATGGCAGCCGACTGGGGTAGTTTTCTAAAACTACATGCTACATTACCCCCCAGTCATTGTCAAAGCTGAATAAAATACCATAGTCCGAGTCTCATTTATTTGTAAGCTAGTCGGCGATAAGCTTAAAGTGGTTGTACTACAACATGTTTACCTGGGCTCTTCTCAGTGCCCACGTGTGTGTGTGTGAGGACACACTCACAGTGAGACGAGCCCTCTTGCCGGACTTAGAAATTACAAGTGATTGAGACTCAGTAGGGCTAAAAACTGAATAAGGACATCCCTGTAAACAGCAGAGAAACCCCATAAAGAAGGCCCAGGCATGGGGGTCCCCAATATCTCTCTCTATACTGTCAAACACTGAGCTGAGACATGCACACTGTGCAGAGATGAGAAGCTGGAGACCGGCCTGAGCTAAGTGGAAACTCACCTTCCTGCAGCCAGAGGGCCCTCCGTCTGCAGCTGACGTGCCACACCCAGTGCTAAGGGCTGTACTCTGGGTAAGATGCAGACTGATCCTCATCAACGCTCGCCTGAGTCGGACAAGGCTTCCTCAGTTCTGAAGAGAGGAGTAACCGCCTTGTCTTGTTAAGGGTAAGGATGGCTTCCCCTTGTAGTGCTCTATGCAATCAATGCTCACATTACTGATTAGTAAACCCGAGGGAGCAGTTCTCAACCTGTGGGTCACAACCCTTCTGGGGTCATCTACAACCATTGGAAAACACAGATATTTACATTGCGATTCATACAAAATAACAACTAAAAGGCAATGAGAATAATTTTATGCTTGGGAGTCACTACAGCCTGAGGAGCTGTATTAAAGGATCGCAGCATTAGGAAGGCTGAGAACCACTGACCTAAGGGGAATGCCTACATATCTCTTTAAAAAACAAAAACAATACAAAAGTCTGAGCAATGAACAGAAATATGAGCCTTAGATCCTGGCGTTTTCTCTCTACATACATCGTGTCTTCCATTCCCTCCATAAGTGAATACACAGAAACCTCTTTTACTTTTTTTTATTATAATTACTTCATTTCCTCCTTCCCTTTCCTCCCTCCAAACCCTCTTGTGCTCCTCCTTCCTCTCTATAATTCATAGCCTCTTTCCATTGTTGTGATATGTGCATATGTGTGTGTGTATGGATATACTGTTTATTCTTCAATATAACTGCTCGGTCTGTATAATGTCATTTGTATAAGTTTTCAGGGCTGACTTTGGTACTGGACAAGCACTGGTGCACTCTTCCCGGGAAGACTTTCTCTCACCCTCAGTGTTCCCCAGTTGCCTGCAGTTCCTTGTGTAGGATTGAGGCCTCCAACCATTTCAGCATGCCTGGTTATTTTTGTCCTGGTTCAGCCCATTTTCAGGCTGTCGTAGGTCAGGCTCTGTGGGCGTAGCTCCTGACATTTCTAGGAAACATGATCTGGCAGCAGACTCCCTGATCTCTGGCTCTTACAACCTTCCTGCCCCATCCTTCTGCAATGCTCCCTGAGCCTTAGACGTGAGAATTGTTTTATGGATGTGTCTGTTGGGACTGGACTCCATAACCTGCATTTTGATTGGTTGTGGTTTTCTGTAACGTCTCCATCTGTTGGAAAGTTATGGAAAGCTTCTTTAGTAGCGAAGCAGAGCAGAAGTGCTGTGTCTTTATGCTGCATGCAAAACTAATAGGATTTAAGAGTTCTAGGAGCCCCTCATACTTGTCTCAGTTTCTGTCCTGGTTCATTTTTATAAGGTGCACAGCGTTACATGCAGGCCAATCACCCACAGACACAAAACAATACATAAAAACTTTTAAAATTGACAAAAGAGACAAAGTATCAGAAAGAAAATTACAGCTGCACCTCTTTGTTCTATATAAGCAAGATTTTATAATTACACAACTACAGAATTTGAAGCACACGATTGTTTTCATAATCTTTCTGCAGGAACTACATACTTCTCCAAAATACAAATTACAGATGTCCAAGGCCCTAAATGGCAAAGACAGCTCACAATATACATACATGCTCTGTGAGGCATTAAGATGTAGGGACTCTCCACCCTGATGAAATGCTACAGATAACCAGGAAGGAAACCTTGCTGGACTTTGGATTCCCAACACAGGCAACTCCTAACATCCTGTAGAGACAATTTCAATCCAACTACACGGAGACTCTAGAACTTTACTCCTAATTTAGAAAACTTCACTCTCCACTCAGGAAAGGTAGAGGAGAGCCAAAGGTGACCTGGGAAATAGCTCAGTGGTAATGCCAATACACAAGGACTGGGTTCAATTTCTAGCATTATAACACATACACAAACAGACACACATGGACACACAGACATACCCACAAAGACATGGACACCCCACCCCAAATGGTACTGATGCTTCACAAGCTATAAAGCATTTCTTAAATATTTAAAACATTTGTTGAAAAAGGAAGACAGAATATAAGAAACCATGTGTGCCCTGCACAGCCGAGCCTATTAACTATCTGTGTCATTACTGAGAAAAGTCACTCACTTGAGGTGTAATCTAGCCAAGGTCTTAAATCACTTTAGTCTATCGTGCTGCCATTGGTGTTAGTGGCTACAGCACATTTCATGGATTTCCCCCTGGAGCATCATTTATAAAATGTCTTGTACTAGAAATAACTCCATGTGTTTTGTCACATGCAGATTTAGCTATTGGCAAAACCTAATCCAGTGAGATGTTATGTCCAGTCTCTCAAAGCCACCTTTCCAAAAGTGACTTCATTCAAACCTTTATGCCACTTCCAACTCGTGTGACAGGCCCACTAGAAACCAGTGTGTTAAACTGTGGGAAGGACCTCACGTTCTTCCCACTCCTTATGCACTTCCATTCCATATGCTCCCTCACATGACGATGCAGAGGGTCTCCTTTGCAGCCCTTTGAGCATAAGCTTAGATACGTAGGTGAGGGCATGGAGAACACGACTCAGGTCGAGGGATAGCAAAAACACGTGATACGGACTACAGTGGGGTACCAGAAGTGAAAAGAGTTCAGTGGAGATGGGTAGGGGAGAAGAAGGGCTGGGTTAATTAAAACTAAGAATGTATTTTTTCTTCCTTATGGAAGCCCACAACTTTGTAAATTAATTTAAAAATGCTGTTCTTAAAAAAGGAAATAGAGCACTGATACACTACATAGACGGAGAATGTTTCCCCAAGAGGACACAAGTTATCAAATGAAATCCCAGTGCAAGGAAGACACCTTCCTATGAATTATTAACCCCAGCCAACAGCAGATGTTGCCATTGCTCGTGGCTGCCCACCAGCACTTGATGGTAAGACCCCATTGCAGAAAACACAGTATGCTTTGGTTTCGGGGCATAGAGAAAACAAAGCCGAAATTGACCTAAAAACTCTCGGCTGGCCGGCCTTCATAGTGCTAGGTTTTATACAGGCCTAAAAGTACCGAGTGGCAAATTCTGAATGATGTAACACCAACGGCAGGCTAAATGTGACTGCTGGCAAAGATCGTGTGGCACAGAGGCTATGGAGGTAACCAACCATTTCTGATTGGAATGAGGCCTGTTCTGTAAGCGGGAATTCCTAGTCAGTGTATGAACCTGGCCACAGCTTGGGAGGTCATAGACCCGGAGTGGGCGGGCAAAGGGGAGCTCTACTACAGTTGTTAGGTAAATGCCAACTGTCAACTGTCATCTAAATACCTGTCCACCCATGGACTGGTGCTGCTTTTCACTCAGCCAGAGAAGCCGCTTCTGCAGTGTGCAGCAGCTAATGCGGAGACTCACAACTGGCCGGAGTGCAGAGGATAGGTGACTGTTGAGTGCTCAGGCCAAAGTGGGACAACTCTGTTCACCCAAGGCTTGGGGAGCACTGCAGAAGAGGGGGTGCAAAACATAGTAAGAGTGAGAGGATAGGGAACAATGCTGTGAGATGTTGTCTTGGCAGTAGTGTTTGGATTCAGTGGGTTGGGGGGGTGTTCACAAAGGCTGAGGAGGGATGCTGGGGGTACCTGGGGTGAATGGGGGTTAAATATGATCAAGATACAGTATGTCCATGTAAACTGCCTAAGAACAAATGATGTGTGTGTCTCTGTGTGTGTGTGTCTCTGTGTGTGTGTCTCTGTGTGTGTGTGTGTGTGTATGTATGTGTATGTGGGGTATGTGTGTATGTGTGTGGTATATGTCTCTGTGTGTGTGGTGTGTGTGTGTATATGTATGTGTATGTGGGGTATGTGTGTATGTGTGTAGTATATGTCTCTGTGTGTGGGGTGTGTGTGTGTGGTGTGTGTGTATATATGTATGTGTATGTGGGGGTGTGTGTGTATGTGTGTGGTATATATCTGTGTGTGGTGTGTGTCTGTGTGTGTGTATGTGCGTGTATGTATGTATGTGTGTGTGGTATGTGTGTGCATGTGTATGTGGGGTGTGTGTATGTATGTGTGTGGTATATGTCTGTGTGTGTGTGTGTATGTGTGTGGTATATGTCTGTGTGTGTGTGTGTGTGTGTGTGTGTGTGTGTGTGTGTATGACACAAGCAGAAGACTGAAAACTGCTTGCATGAGGAGGCTCTTCTTCCCTGCTGCTTGCAAGCATCTCCTGACCATGATCAATGAATGAGCCTGATTCCAAAAGGACTTGAGGTGGCTGGCAGAGGAACTCATGAGTAAGCATGGCCAGGACTGGTACTTCTAGCACAATAGTGGTGAGCAGACACCAGAACCATATGCTAAAGACTATGTTTTCACTCTAAAATTAGAAAATGTAGGTTTTTCTATGATGGGGCTGGGGGAAACTACCAACATGTCTAAATAAAAAAAAAATGTTTTGAGCTATAATAATTTTCTGCTAAAATCCTTTATAAGCAGAAGAGGTTTGGAAAAGCAGACAGTGACGAGAGTAACATTTAAGCAAAGCAACAGTCAGGTAGGTCGGGCCATTTCCCTCCACCCAGGTTTGTCCGTGAGCACCAAAAACCAAACCAAGATCCTCAAAGCAGCACACTTCCTTCCACCAGTTTAAACGAGTCTATTTGAAGCAGGAACTCTAAGTGCCCCAGCAAAGAAAACAGGTCCTCACATGAAACCCAAACCCTTCGGTAACCGAATACCTAAGGACAGTCTGAGGGGCTGTGACTTAAGAGGAAATGCATGTGGAAGGCTAACTGCACAGGTTTCTAACTTCAGCAAGAAATCCCCAGACCCTGGGCCCTACTAGAGGTGAAAGGAATTCTAAATTGCTCTCCCATAATTCTCAGCCTTGAGTGTACACTGAGGTTGCCTAAAAAAAGATCTTTTTTCACTTTGAATGCCATTGCCTGGACCTCACCCAACGTCAATTAACCCAGAATCCCTGGTATGTAGCCAGGCATTGGTAGTCTTTCACAGGTTCCACTGTGTAGGACTGATAACTACTAAATAACCTTGAAACTCCTCGGAAAGGTGACTGCAACTACTCGGTGCAAGCCTCAGTGCTGACAGAAAAGAGTATTCCAGGGAGGTAGCATTTTGAGAACAAATGCACACAAATGATTTTTGAAAGCCTGCCCCCATTCTATCTCCAGTTCCTTTCCCACCTCACCGAGCAGTCTCTCCCATGTGGGTTCATGTGGGTTTTGTTGTTTTTAACCCACGTGTCCTCTCAGCGCTGCTGTGTGCACATGGGTGTAGGGCCCTCTACTGCAGTATGGGGAGCTGTTTGGGATGTAGCCTCGAAGATTCTCCCTCTCTCAGCAGTCATCAATTGCTAATACATATGGCTCTTCAGCTACCGCAGGGCATGTGTCCATCTCTCCCCTCCCTGCTGGGACTGTCTGGCTTGCCTTACCACTCACCTTATGCATGCAGTAGCCACAGCCACTGTAAACTTCCACTTGCAACTGCCTTGTTGTGTTTGGAAAACACCATTTTGCTGTAGTTATCCGCTCCCTCTGGCTCTTGAAATCTTTCCACTGTGTTCTGTGATGACCCAAGCCTTTGGGGGTGGGGAGGAAGAAGAGGAGGAGGAAGGGTGGGAGGAAGAGGAGGGGATGTGACATATGTGTTGTGAGGATAATTTTTTTCTTTTTGCTAATGTTAGGTTGTTCTTCTAATGTGTTTAGTGCATGATGCTGAAATCCTTCAGGATGGGAGAAATACCATTCACTGCACACTTACTTGGTACCCACCAGTGCTGGGAACGCCTACCTCATCCAACCCTCAACACTTACCACCCTGACAAACACTGTCACTAATCTTCATTATTCTTCAGAAATAATTATTAAATGCATTAACTCAAGGCAGCTGACAAGGGGCTCATTTACCCATCACAGGGCCAGCAAATATGGGAGCTAGAATTAAATCAAATTGCAAGGCTACACCTTCTCACTTTCTTTTAACTGTGGACTGAAGATCTGAAAGATACAGAACACACATAGGGCACGTTTGGAACCAGCTTCATCTGTCGTTGCCTTCCCTGTCGGGAGTGACTAAAGTACCGGATCGTGGGCATCAGTTCTTGCCCTGGAAACAAAAACTAGCAGCTTTTATTCCAAAAGGATCTGTGGTGGTAGGTGGAGGAATGAATCTGTGTGAACCTGGTTGGGAGCAGACACCATTTTAAAACAAATGTTCAAGTATATCACAAGGACAGTAAGTTAAAAGACTTCGTTTTTACTCTAAGTTCAGAAAAGGTAGGTGTCTTCTTTTGAGAGGAATTCTGTATCAATGTGTACACACTTTAAAATTCTTTTTAAACTACACAGTGTAATATACAAACGTGTCATGACTTCATCTAGGCCCTGTGGACAGACCTGAATTACTCTTGATGACTGTTGTTACAGAAATGTTAGACTGAGTGACCCGTAAATTCTCAGTTAGGGCTGTGCCCTCCTCACTGTTCCGTTACCCCAGGCTTCTAAGAAACTCAGAGCCAGACTCAGTATAATTATATCTACTTTATTCAAAAGCCTCACTAAATATCCAAAGAACACTTTCACCTTAATAAAATATTAGAAATGTTTTCCCTTAACAATATGTTCAAAGGCCGATAGTGTCCAAACATGGTCTGCAGCCAGTGACATGTCTTCCTGAACACTGTGCTGCTTCTTCTCCTGCTCAGAAGGTGTCTGTCCCTGAGGACTCCGCACTGCCATGCATGGAGCTGGTGCTCAGGGACTGAGAGTGATCCTCGAGGTTCGCAGAGGGTAGAGTCACAGACATCCTGGCAGGTGACACGTGTGTAATGAAAAGTGGATCTGCTGGGCCCCCTGCACAGAGGAGAAAGGCATTCAGACAACGGCTGACTGTACATGTGCTTTGCTCTCTCCACACAGTATGGGAGACCCTGAAAATAAGGATCACATACAAGGAAATGCCTTTTCTCAAGTTGCTGTACCATGGATCTCTTGAAGGCAACACTTTACAGAAGAATGGGCACGAAAAGTTATGGTACACAGACTGGGATTCTCCCCCACTGAGTTCAAGCAGGTGGGGCGAGCTGAGAAGGAGAAAGGGGTCAGCAGAAATAGAAGGGAGATTAAAGGGTGATGGGAGGGTTGTCATAGCTATGTATGAAACTGTCAAAAAGCTTACTATAAATCTGTAGTACAGATGCTAAGTCAGACTGCTAGTGTAAGCCTAGTCTCTGCTCGTCACTTGGGGTGAATCACCACTTACCACTCACATGTTCAGTGCTTTTGTGTTAAATAGAACAGAACCCACCTTGCAGAGCACATGGAAAAATGACCTCACAGCAGAGCTCAGCAGTGCCATCATTCAAACCCCACTGCAATGAGTGTTCAGAGACAGAGCCACTGTCTCCATGAAAGACCCTGATGTCGCTGTCCTGTGTTAGTCACTAGAAGCCACTGGAAGCCACTGCAACAGCTGTAGTGAGCTTGTTCTATTGATTACAGAGGCTTCTAAAAAGAAGCAGTGAGGAGGGTAAGAAGGATCTGAAGCAGGCGTCGTGGCACTGGCTTTAAACCCTAGCACTGAGGAAGCTGAAGGAAGAGGACGGTGAATTGAAGTAGCCTGTTTGTTTAAAAAATAAAATGAAAATATTCCAAACTCAAGTCCAACTTTGTCAAAGCACTTTGCTTTTCCTCTTCCTGCTACTAAATGGACTCTCAGGTCAAGATATATCTGTTAGAAACTTCTCACTGATGCGAGCCTAACAGCAGATGTATTAGTTAACATTTCATACAACATAGTCTAAGGAAGAATGCCAATGTCATTTGATGTGGAAAACATTTATTCTGTACAAGGGATTTTTTCTTCCTTCTCTACACTTAATTAAATATGGGAAAGAATATTCTACCCCACACACTGCACCCAGTATTAGACCTACAGGGATAGGATGAAAATCAAAATAAGGAAACACTGAAAGCATATCTGAAGATATTTATAGGATATAAGAATTGTTAAAACACACCAATGTTTTACAAAGCTATGACACAAAATACCGAGAACATCCAATAAGGAATCATCTAGGAGCACCGCCTAATTTATAGTGAAGTTATAAATGAGCACAGGACTGACTGGGCTACAGCTGAGATGTTCCACCCATATACTCCCTTCCTCGAGTCACTCAGCTATCCTGAACCACACTGTTGCCACAGTTATCTAACTGAACAAAACTGCTTTATACAATCTATATGCATAAATTCACATATTAAATTGTTCAATATGACCTCTTTAATTCTGATTAGCAAGTGACACAAAAATTATGTAATTTCTTATAGTTATTGCCTCATAATTAAATATTAACTAAAAAAAAATTGAAGACCTTTCTCCCATCTCTTATCTAACAGTGACTCTGTGGGACAAAGCAGATGACAGAGACTGATGGTGACCTGGCTTTTCAAAGGTGTATACTGTGTAAGCAACAGCTGTCTGAAGCTGCTGTGCATCCAGAGCTAAGATCCAGGGATGAAAGGTTAACGCCCATCCTCAAGACGTCCCTATCCTCACAGTACAGAATGGGTGCACGGTTAAATTCACGTAGAAGTAGCTGTTGAGCTGGGACTTAGAGGTGTTGGGAGGGCAATAACAGAAAGAAGGACCAAATAGGTTTAGGTTTGTGTGCAAGGGGCACTGTGTTCTGGTGCCAAGCCCAGACCGGCCTGAAGAATGGTGAGCCCTGAAAAGGAGGCAGGGCCAGCCCCTGCTGAGGAAATGAACTCACAAAATATCTCAAAGAAAACACGTGAACAAATGCATTTTAGAAAAGATATGTGTAAGAATGAACAGAGGAGACTGTGGCGATGGCCGAAGGGAGTCAGGATACTCTGGAGGGAGCCTGGCACTTAGGAAGCACTGAGTGTGGTGCTCAAAGGGCAAGTCTGATGGATCAACGAGACAGGAATGAGAAGCCTGTCTATGAGGTGCACAGAGACCAAAGATACCAGACTCGTTATCCCCTCGATCAATGTAGATGCCCACAGTGTGTGAACGGACTTTCCAGTCGGTGACTTATCAAAGCTTCCAAAGAGTGCAGAGCACTTTTAAAGACACAGAACAAGCAGTCAGCCACAGACAGGTTAGTGTGGGCTACAATCTCTTAGAGGGTTAACTGAGATGAGAACATAGTGGGGAGATGTAGGAAGTGCTAAGAAACAGGAAAAGAGAGAAAGTCATAGGAACATGTTCAGGAAGAGACTGTCAAAATAAAGTTCAGTGCAATTTGTCTAGTTCAAAATTGGTAGAGCTGGTTTGCAACTGTCTTTAATTACAATAAAAAGGAACTGGAGGTAATTTCATGTTAGTGGTGTGTAGTAACAGTGGCATCCAAGGAGAGGAACACTTCAAGCACTGGTTCCTTTCTTTTTTAATACTATCGTATGTGTGCCTGTGTATATGATATGAATGGGGGCATATGCACACCATGGCACATGTGTAAAGGTCAGAGGACAGCTCTGTGAAGAACCAGGACGACTCTGTGAGGATGGTTCCCTCCCTTTATCATGTGGGTTTGGGGGATGGGACTCAGGCCACCAGGCT